>NW_024884866.1:1739032-1746532 GCF_019232065.1 Centrocercus urophasianus | reverse complement strand
TCTCTAATGCCATTTTAGTTTCCTAGAATTATGTTAAGTGTATTGCAAAGTGCATTATGTGGTAGCTCTATTTTGCTGTAAATCATTATTATAAAATACAAATTACCATGTCCATATTTTGTGTTCTTTGTAATTTTCAAGCTGATTACATAAACCTTATTTGAGGATTATCAGAAAACAGTTACTCTGCTACTTTCAAGCACGGAATATTTTATCAGTCACACTCGTCCCTCACCAGCTAAACCAATATTGTCATAACAAGCAAAACACACCTAAAAAGCAAGTAGGATTCTCTGCTTCCTAGTGAAAAGACACCAGCAATGGTCATGATACCAGAGACACAGACAAACAAAACTGCTGCGCACCTCTTCACCAACGTTACAGACACAAAGTGCTTAAAGAAATCTGGTCTTAGACAACTGCAATACAAAATTAGACGTTATATGGATTTAACTAAAAATTCCCATAATGTTGAAATAGATAATTATCTTAATACCCTAATCGTTGTTTTTTGTTTTTTTTTTTTTCCTTAAACAGGCTTTTTTTGTTCAAGCATAGTTTATTCAACAAAACAGCATTAAGCTGTTCAAAGACTGATTCAAAGACTTCATTTTTAACCATATAGCCTAGAGCCCTGAATTGGTACGTACAGTAGATGAACGTTCTATACCGTAATAACACAACTCTTGATTTCAACACTTCCAGTAAATTTTTTTTCATAACCTTTTCTTCGTGCTACCAAATATTAAAAATATCATTAGTACTTAGAACAATTTTTCATCTCTTAAGGAAAAAAGCAGTACCTGACCATGAAAACCGTTGCGAAAAAAACTGCTGTCTATGCACGTGAGTCTCTCACGCAATGTATGCATTCCACTGCATACAAATAATAGTATCTCAGCATAATAGCATATTGAACGTTTGTATTCTATATAAATATGGTACAGAATTTCTTAAGTCTTACTTGCAGTAAAAGAACTAGAACTCGCATTTTAGATTTGCAAGCGAAATATTAGCTGTTATTTGTGTTAGAGTTACACAGTTATCATCATAATGAAGGTACACATTGAGAATTCCAGAAAGAGAATTGATTTAGCAATATTGCTTTTCATTCTGAAATTACTGAAACAGAACTCACAATTTAACTTAGCCAGATTTGCAGATTTATTTAATTATTTTTGCTTGTTCAGAAAATAAAGTAAGTAGCAACCTGTGGCTCAGTCTGGAACTATATAATGCACCATGAAGAAAGTTAGTGCTGAAAAAAAATACTGACTTCTCAAAAATTGTTTTCAAAATGGTAACAAAAGAATTGGATGTTCAAAATCATTCCTATCACATCATCATAGCACAGTTTAAAGCTACAAAAGAATCACTTTTTTTTATTGCTCTAACTCTCCAACATCCACACTCACTAAAAACACATTAATTTTACCTTCTATCACTTTTGTCTAAGACAACAAAACTTTGTTTACCTTTAAATTTGTCAGTAGGACATCAATTCAAATCACCTGAGTAAAGTTTAGTGTATTTCAATTCTCAAAATGTTGTCTAAAATATATATGTATATATTTACCTTGGCGCAGAGCTTCCCCAGGCTCCATGCTTGTCCGTAAGAATGTTGACAATTTTCTGTATTAGCTGAGTTGCCGTCATTTGGTCTCGGTACTTAGCTGCTGTTATCAAATGATGGCACATTTTTTCTTCTTCCCGTTTGTCAGCAGAGTACTGGGCACACAGTGACTAAAAAGAAAACAAAGACTTTACTACTTTGCACTGTAATCATAGCATCTTTAGGAACTTTAAGCACATCATAATTGATCACTTTCACAAAACCCTTGAGAAATAGGAATTAACCTCATTTTACAGGTTTAAGAATTGAGGCACTGCGCAGCTGCCCAGGTTAAATCCGTTCATTGAGCCAACAGAGGATCTTGGTTTGTCACAAATTCTTTAACAGCATACCATACGCATTTAAGATTTGAAAAACATCAACTTGTTAGTGGTCTGACTGCACATATAGGCACAATCACTTATTTTACAGCAAAGTGAATAGTATCATAAAACAAAGAGGCAAGTCTCAGAATAAGGAATGCCAGCTACCTGTCTACTCCATTTCTATGACTGTCCATTAGATTTGAGAAGCCAACCATTTGCTATTAATTATATAAATGGGCAGCTGTAAAAACTATGGATAAAATCTGCATATCTTCAGTTAGACAGGAGACTAAAAGCATTTGAAGACTGAACTGTCTTCACCAGATGGATTCCTTACGTTGAGTATATTATCAGGTCAGAATGGGAAAGCTAATTTTTTTTAATTTATTTTTCTGTACCACACCTATTGTATAAACATATTCTATCTTTGAAGGGAACTGAAAGCCTAAACCTAACAATTAAGAACTGAAAGGCGCACACAAACGGAAACTGAAACTACGAAGATCCTCTACTACAATGTTTTCCTTTCATTTTGTTTTTTTTGTTGTTGTTGTTGATCATCTGAAAATGTTTCTCTTAATACAAAACTCAAAGAGCACCACATTCAGATCCCCCTCTTATCAAACCAATGAAGACACAAAACAAATTCAAATACTGATAAGGAAACAACAAAAGATTTTCCCTACTTCAGCGCTCCCTGTTTCTAATTTCAGTTTTCATCTGGCAATTCCACAGATCACATATGCCAGGCAAAGCATCAGCCTTTCTCAATGATTGGATTACTCTATGATCTAGTTAGTAGAATGGACACAAATGTCTAAGAACAAAAAAATTGCTTTTTCTTTGAGAAGCACAGCTGATGCAGTCACTACTGTAATTATTGCTCAGAGCTTAGATAACAGCACAATACCATAACGTTTTTTACGTTTAAAACAGTAGCAATGCTATTCTCCATATGCATACTACCTATTAAACTGTTGCAAAAGAAGAAAACAGGCAGGCTGTGAGTTTTGTGTATATATATATAGATGAACACATTCCATACAAAAAACATACTCCAGTTACATGAAATGAGGGAAAGAGAAAGGAAGAAGTGCGGAAAACACGCAAGTAAAATAAAATTTGAAATTGTGCAGATTTTCATTGGATTAAAAAAAAAAGAAAGTATCAACAGATGAACGCATTTACATTTTAAAAACCTCTTTTAACAATTCTCATGTATTTATGCATTTCTTCATGATTTTTCACATATCTTAGAACTATGCTCACCTGATGAGCAGGCATCCAGAAAGACAAGAATATGCAGCTGACTTTCCAACTCAATGAGATATCAAAAACCTGCTTTTATACTCACATATGAAGCACTCTGCCACTCTCTTCATAAAAATATGAGGTGGCTAAATCATAACCAACACTATACAAGATTTTTCTAGCTCTTTATAAATACAGCTGTCTTTTCCAATACATCAATATCTATTTTGCACTCATGACGATTCTGTATACTTTTCAGTACTTTGTAAATGTTTCATAAGCTGTTATTTTTTAAGTTGCTTGAAAGGGTAGAATTCTAAAAACAAGCATATAAGGTAAGCTAAGTAGTAAAACGTTTTAAAGTGCTCTTTAATGGATCCTCCTTTACAATTTGAACAGCAACTTTTCATATCTGACATAAAATCCATAGATATAAATCACATTAGAGGGTTATTCTTTCCCCATTATCAATCTCTGTCTCTTTATGGAACATTAAAGTCACATTTGACCTTAAAACATGATAAAATGGAAATCAAACTAGAATGTTTTGTAAAAGATATAATGAACTTGTACCTCTTTATTAAAAAAGTCTCTTCAAAATGTGATCTTGAACACATCGCTCATTAAACACCAAAGATTTTCAGAGTGTAGGTGTGACATTCAAAAGAAGGGAAAATTATATTTTGTTGTCCTGACAACTGCCATGAAAACAGAATCTGACTGCTACAAAACTGGAATGTATAGGAATCCATTTCTCAGCAAATTCATTATTTAATATTAATAGAAAATCACAACTACCTACCAGAACAGAAAGACTCCCAGTATGCAACAATCCCATAGAACTATCACATCAGTCCAGGATGGACTCAACAAGCAAGAACAGAAAGAAGCCACCTCAGTTATCTGGCATTTGCATAGTTACTAATGCTAAGATCTCAGTTTTGTGGGAACGTGGCTTATCAGGTTGCATCCTCCAAGAATGCCTAAGGATTTTGTTTTATTTTATTTACTCACTTTAGGAACTACAGACAAAAACCCAAAATTTTCCTAGCAAAGAAAAATTAATCTGAAGTGAATTCAAAAGCCTCCATCTTCACTGCAAGTTCAATGGCTTTTGCTGACCAATTCTTCACAGTATCCAACCATCTTCTTTATTTTGTTACTCGCACAGTGTAATTCACAAAACTATCCTTTCCCCAATACCCGTTAATAGATCTCTTTGATCACACAGGGGACCTCTCAGTTGTTCAGTGGTTCCTACTCACTATATACGCCAAATATTCAAAACAAATCAAAAAAAGATCATAGAATTGTTTGAGTTGAAGGGACCTTTAAAAGACATCTAGTCCAACTCTCCTACACTGAATGGGAACACCTGTTCTAAGTCAGGTTGTCCAGAACACGGTCCAGCCTGACCTTAAATGTCTCCATTTAAGAGGCTACTTACATCACCTCCACAAGCAACATGTTCCAGTGTCTCACCACCCTTATTGCAAAAAAAATTCTTCTTACATCCAACCTCACCATTCCTTCAGTTTCAAACCATTTCCTCTTTCCCTAATACAGAAGACCCAGCTAAAGAGCCTACTTCTTTCTTATAGACCTCCTTTAGATACTGAAAGGCTGCTCCCAGAGCATTCTCTTCTCCAAGCTGAGCAGCCCAAACTCTCTCAGCCTGTCCTTGTAGGGGAGGTGTTCCATCACTTCGATAGTTACTCTGGATGTGCTCCAGCAGGTCCACATCTCTCCTATAATGACAACTCCACATCTCCACACAGTACTCAGCTGAGGTCTCACCAGCGCAGAGTAGAGGGGCAGGATCACCTCCCTCGACCTGCTGGCCACACTTCTTTTGATGCAGCCCAGGACAGAGATGGCTTTCACGGCTGCAAGGGTACATTATTGGCTCATTTCCAGCTTGCCATTCACCGGTAACTCCAAGTCCTTTTGGCAGGGCAGAGCTTAATACCTTCATTTCTCAGCCTGTACTAATAGTGACCCAGGTGCAGGATCTTCTTGTGCTTGGAATTTGTTGAACCTCATGAGGTTTGCAAGAGCCCACTGCTCAAACCGGTCTAGGTCTCTTAGGATGACATCTTGTCTCCTCAGGGGACCCACAGCACAACTTGCTGAGGATTCCCTCAATCCCACCATCAGTGACACTGATGAAAACAACTGAAGAGCACTGGTCCCAGCAATGACTCCCAAGGATCACTCGTCACTGATCTCCATCCAGTTGAGCTCATTGACCACCACCATCTGTGTGGGTACAACGTCACAAGCAATTCTTCATCCATCAAACAGTCCGCCCATCAAACCCGAATCTTTTCCATTTGGTGAAAAGCATGTTGTGAGGGTTCACATCAAAGGGCTTACCAAAGTCCAGATAGATACTAGCTTGTCCCTGATGCAGTTATGCCATCATAGAAGGCCACTAGGTTGGTCAGGCAAGTCCTGCCATTGTTGAAGCCATGCTAGTTGTCTCATACCTCATCTCTGTCTTTTACATGCCTTAGCATAGCTTCCAGGAGCATCTTTTTCTCTCCTTTCTGACTCAAGTAATCCAAGATCCATCCCAAAGTAACCAGTCACACTGGACTGCTCAGAAGGCACTTCAAAATCTCCCCATTTCTTTGCTGCATTTTTTTATTTTCGAAATGCCTCCCATTTCATCCCATCAGCTAATGCCTGGCATATAATACCACCAAATCCTAACAATTCAATTAAAAATAAAAATCAGGTTGATTTCATTTGTGCATTACTAAAACTCTCACTTTTACAGTTTCAATTCTTTGTTACTATTTGATCTCCTGCGCTTGCGATATGCATCTTGTCAAGCTTCAGTATGGTTTTAAAATTAGATACACGGTTGCATGTAAATGAATTAGCAGACCACCCTTCCACTACTGCTCTAGCCAACACTATCTTGGTTACGAGCTTGGGAAAGTATATAATAAATGTATGATCATAGATGTACCATGAGGTAACTGCTAAGTCCCACTCAGGATGAAACAAAAAACGCTGAAAGAAGAAAAACATATTGCATATATTCTCTCCATCAGTTATGTATTAGAAGAAAAAAAAAAAGAAGTGGCTGCTAAAGATTTATACAGGGCAAGTTTATTAAACAGATATCTTCAACACAGCATGGAGCAGGGAGAAGACTCTTGTCTTGTACCCCTTCATCCAGGATTGAACATGAACCTTCTTTGCTGCACAATTAGAACAGAGGAAAACATGTTTTTTCCTCTTTCCTATTCCCCGCAGAGAATAAACTGAAGGCTATTAGGTTATGTGAAGGCTTATTTTTGAGGAACAGTAATTCTAAAGGAGCACAAGGTCATCCAAAAGACAAGTTACAGATACAAAAATATAATACACTCTACATGCAGACTATTACAAAATAAGAATAAAGTGAATTAGTGTATGCAGCTAGTCTGTATTTCACTGAAGGAGGGACCACTCTGGTGCTTTCAGAACAGTTTTATTTTCAATCTTTACGAAGATGCCAAATAAATCCAAAAGTAAAGGATTTCCCTTGAATGGTAATATTTGCATGCACAATTTTGCAGTTCCAAAATTATGTGACTATTTTTACACGCTATGCTACATTTTAATGGCATGAGTTGTTTAAAACAAATACGGTACTTTAAAAAAAACACCTTTATTCAGCATTTCAGATCACTAAACATATGTATCAGTTCCTTTGTCTAATTTGGCTAAAATCTACTTGCTTTCTGAACAATCTGTCTCAGTGAGTGCCCCTTAACAGGAAAAAGTCATCCACAAGATAACGCATCATCTTGCCACTAATGCAAATTCCCAACAAATAAGGACATTTTTGTAAATGAAGGAGCTTCTCAATCCTCTGCTTTCAAAGATCTTTGCACTTGACCTCTGACCTGAAGTTTAAAGT
Organism: Centrocercus urophasianus; assembly: GCF_019232065.1. Taxonomy (NCBI): domain Eukaryota; kingdom Metazoa; phylum Chordata; class Aves; order Galliformes; family Phasianidae; genus Centrocercus; species Centrocercus urophasianus. The sequence goes on along the minus strand of NW_024884866.1, from coordinate 1,739,427 downwards.
CTGGACTAAAAATGCTACCCTGGGAAATCTTACAAAGACTCCTGAATAAGACTTAGAAAAATGAAAGCTTAAAACCTCAACAGCGAACAAAAGTCAACCAATGACAACGTCTGACAGCCACCGTCAATTCTGAAGTGATGCCTCTGTCATCCAACGACTCAAAGTATTGATTTCTCTCAGCATGAAAAAAGCTTAAGCCAATGAAATAGATATAGCATCTTCCCCCCGATAATAGCCATCAAGGTTAACACCAGCAGAACACTTATCAAAGTATCTCTTCTATTTCTTCTTGTTTTAATGGACTGAACACAATGCAATGGCTTCTCATCACAGCAAACCTATGATTTTCCAAACCTTATTATCCACTTTTCCAGTCTCTTATATGATTTGAAGAT
>NW_024884866.1:1594355-1738932 GCF_019232065.1 Centrocercus urophasianus | reverse complement strand
CAACATGCCAAACATTCTTGAAAGAAAATATATACATACGCTTTTAAAAATTGCAAGATGGAAAAAAACACAGTTGGCTTAAATCACACCAAAAAAACTGGTAATACTATGGTCATAAGCAGAAAAAAAAAAACAAACCCTACCACAGTCAGTTAATTTAGGTTAGTGATTAGACAGAAAGACAAGGATCTCAAGAGACATCTGGTTTTAATCTGCACTGAGTCAACAGCTTTATTTTCTACCTTTAAATCTCACAGTATTAAGCTTTAGTAAACCGAACTAAACACTAGGAAACAGCAATTTTACCAAAATTGCATGTTAAAAAGAACCCTATTTGGTAGAGTAGGTAAATGAACCGAACTAACAAGAACTCAACTTAGAATAAATAAAGAGCAGATTCAGTAACATCAGTTCTGTTCTGCAATATCAATTTGCAACATACACATTTTCCTTTTTTTCTTTCTTTTTTATTTTGATGCTCAGTTGAGGATATTCTTTGTTCTACAGTAGCATCCTTAAATCACGAAGACAAAGCTTTACACAAACAAGTAAAAAATCTTGTTTCTTGGTAAAAATTGCGATTTTCAATATATGTTCTACATTATTTCAACATTCTAATTCTATCTGCATCACTGCTAACCATTCTCATAAGCAATGTACCAAGACAAATGTTCTTTTTTAACCCAGGAAGCCATCCTTATAATATGCATGTATAAATGCTTTTCATGCAAGCCAAAAAGCAGGCACTAAAACAGACACAGTCCTCTCTCCCTCACATGCAAATCCAGTTTACATCTGCAATCTCTCCATACTGCTCTTACTTTAAAAACAGGCCAAGATTGGGCTATTATTGGGTATTAAACTTGAGACCCCTTGGGTCATCTTCCAACTGCAAAGCACTTGCCTGCAACCAGCAGATGAAGACATATCAGCAACTTAAAACTGCCAGAAGATTAACACAGACTTCTAAAGGTGTGGTTGTCACTGGCCTAGGAAAATGTGCCAAGCCTACTTTCAACACTTCCCAGCTTTTTTTTCTATTCAAACTGAAGCACCAAAAAATCCTTAACTGCGACTACGTTCTCTCCAACTGCATCGCTCTACTGAGGCACAGTGAGGACCTTTGATTTCTGAAAGTCAGGAAACAAACTAGTCCAGTTGTTTTGGCTCCAGCAGCCAAATAATTAGTGCTCAAGGATTCTGATTTCCAAACATCCCTCTACTAGCGTAACTCTTCTACAAATTGCAGCACTAAAACTTGGCACAAGAGAGAAGAAATTATTCTAAAACTTAAGCAAAGTCAACTTCTGACATGACAAAAACAGAAAAAAATAGCCTGAACAATGCAGGTAGCAAACAAGCTAAAACATCATCTGGAACCTTACTGCAAAATACCTTGTCCGATTTTGATCTCTAAGCAGAGCTTCAGCCTCAGTCTATAAATAAAGTGATATATAACCATTTGTGTGAGATATGACTATTTAGTTTCCACAGCTACCAAAGTCACAGTTATTTAAAAACTACTATAGTTAAATACGTATGACTTATGTTAACTGTCTCAACTTCTACCTTACAAGAGCACGCATTCCTATTTAGGACTCATTAATGAAGAACAGAGAAATCACATTCATTTCAGATATCAAGACATAAGGCATAATGGTTTCCTATCTTGCCACGACTGCTTGCACATCAATGACAAATGCATCTCTAGTAAACCCTCAGTACTTTAGATACCAAGTTAGTTTCAAACCTAACTGGACTCCTTAAAATGTCAATTTTGATAAACATTTGTAGTTTGTCTTTCTACCTATTTGTTCTGATGACAGAATCTGTTGTTTCTAATACAAGAATCAAAGGAATGTTTTGAAAATATTGTATTATGAATAGTAGCTTAGTAAACACTTTAAGGCCTAAAGAAAATTAAAGAAACACCATTAGAACACAATAAAACCAAAGTATATACCAGGACAGTCAACATGGCAGATCATCTATCATCCTACAGGATAGGTATCAGCCACAGGAGCTTTAAAAGTGTTCTGTGACATATTTGGCAATTTTTTTTTTGTGAGACCTCAGCTATGAAACATTCAGAAGTGAACATGAACTCATGAGCCAAGAGGTAACCTATCTGTCCCCTGCTAGCTTCTAACATGCTAGCCCCAGGAACTAATTTAGTAACTTCATTTCTGACAGTTCAGGACCTTTTCTTCTCACTAGAGAATGATCGCCTTGACTGACTTACACTGCTAAATAGAGCAAAAAAGTTTACTACCAAAGCTTTTCTCCCCTACATATGGGAAAAAAAAGTTTCTGTCATTAAATTACTATATATTCATTTGTATCTGCAGAAATACTTGAATTAGTTATTAAATGTTAAGGGTCTTTTATCAGAGAACCTGTGACTTATAATAAGGGATTTTTATTCAAAAGTCTATTCAAAAATAAGATGCTCAATGCTGCTAATCCACAAGTTTCTCCTCACCTTCACTCCAAGCATTATAGTAAACTAAGACCATTCAGAAATATATTCTTTCAGCGATCAAGTATTTTAAAAGCAAAATATTTTGATTAAGATGATGAAATGGCAAAGATTAAAAGAAATCTAGAAGCAAATGAGTAGGATGATTAAAGTCGGCCTTTTATAGCAGCTGCTCTTCAGAATACTCCCAGCCATTTCCCTTGGAAGCATGTTAAACAGTCACCATTTCAGCTCCAGCTTAACCTCTGCCTTAACTTAAAGCCTCCTGTCAGATTCCTACAGCATTCAACTATGAAAAGGAAATATATTTTTTTCTGCTCTGCTTCTTTTCAGCAGTCTATTTTTGTACTTCACTTGTATATGAGTTTGAACATTTGTTGTTGGGTTTGTGTGCGTGCATGCACAATTTATTCTTGTGCATTTACATAGCATCATTTTGGACTTTCAGAGAAGAATGAGATAGGTTTGTTTTTTAACATTCATAAAAGGTTCTACCACGTTCTAAAGGATGACATAGTTGTCTCTAAAAATTGTTAGAGGAGAGTAATTTAATTTCTCATTAAAACTAACATGATTTTATTATTCATAAAAAGATAGTACCTAAAATATTCTGACTATTCAGAACATGAGAAGGCAGCAGTTTCGGTTTAGTGTAGAGCAGTGTGACTTAACATCCATCCATACAGCTCTAGATCCTTAGACTGAGCAATATGGAGCAAGGCTAAAAATGCTCCATAATAATTGCCTTAAAATTCAAATTTTCTTGATCACTTGGTTTAAATGAGAATACTGAAACAATGCAAGAATCAGAGCTGTAATTAACACAGATAGTACCTTCAGAGAAATTAAGTACTAATTAACCTCTCCCAGTTTCTACCGGAAACATCCTTTGTGCTTTCACTGTTTAAAAACGTAACATTAATTTCCCATAAACATATTCAGCTATATAGGAAGAACACAACAGATCCATGTCATGAGTTTTCTCTGTATTTCCCATTTCAGTGTAAATAAAAGAACTTGTAAAATCTCCTATTCCGAGGCTCTGACGCTACCGACTAATTTTACTTTTGGCTTTGTTTCAGTTTAGCATGAGGTTTTTCGCCTTCTCCCCTTCCACTCATAAACAATATGAGGGTATTTTAATACTGGCCTCAGATAATGATTATCAGCATTTGTTACATACAGCTGAACTCTGGATGTTGGTGAAAGGACACAATACAGACTACACAGCACAATTGTGCAAATCCTTAACTTGATTTCACTACCTGACTGATACAGCATAAAATAACAACATTTAAACATAACACATTTCAAGCAAAGAGCACTGCACCCACACAGAATGAAAAAGCCACATCAGTACCAAGGATTTTGAAACAAAAATCTGGAATTTGATATCAGCTACAGTTTGCTCGTTAATATTATAGGTAATGAAAAAACATATGTTGACTAATCAAAATCACTAGCTTACACCAAGCATAAACACAAAGGAAATAAGCTACTAAAATTATATAAAATATTACATGTACAATACGAGACAGTTATTGGACAAATAAAAGAGCCATAAAAGTGCATAATAACAGCATTTTTCATGCTTGTTAACTTTGTTACATACTAGCCAGTAATCCAGCTCCACTTTTGATAGTACAAATTTCTGAGTAGCTTCCATCAACTGCCATTTAATATTTTTTTTAGAAATTTTCCTTCCTCCTCTGCCACATGAAATTAACTTGCAAAACAATGGTGGTTCAATGCTAGATAGGTGACGCTGCCTCCAAGACTATTGACAACTGCTTAAAAATTAAATATTTGAGGTTCCTTGCAGGTAATGCAGAAAAAAAAAAAAAAAAAAAAAAAAAAAAAAGAATGATATTTTAAGGTCAGAATATCTGACTTTCTCTTCCATAAACATCTGATGTGTTCAGGGCTAACAATAGGATAACTTAGAAATGTCTGCGAGTGGCATATGTAAGATTCTTCCAGAGCAATCGCAGGCAAGGAATGGCTTTGTTCCACCGGTGGGAGTGGAGAAAGGCCACCCCACAGACTGCACTTCATGCTATGAGAAAGATAGGGCAGCTCATGAGGTTTTGCCTGGACAGCTGTGTTACTACTGCAGGTCCAATCTTAACCCCATAAGGGGACTTGCTGAAGACTATGAAACTCTGACAGTATATTATAAACTTCTTATCCAAAATTATGACATAACTGGTTTCATAATCGCCATGTATTCTTTTTAACATAATAGCCCACACAATAATTGAGTGTTTTGTTTCTTCGTCTGTCACCTTTTCAAAAAGCATCTCAGGCAAGAATTCATAACACCCACTAAAGAGAGAAACTAAAATTGATCTAGGGGCATCACACACTCAGGACAGTATTACAATACTGAAATCTCATGTTCCTGCAAAGAACAAACATGGGAAAGAATGGAGTAAGCGGGAACATCTCAAAAATCTATTATAAAATCATAGAACAGCCTGAGTTGGAATGGATCCACAAGGATCATTGAGTCCAACTCCTGGCTCCACACAGACCATCCAAAATTCAAACCCTACATCTGAGAGCATTCTAAAAATGCTCCTTGAACTCCAGCAGTTCTGTGTTACGACCACCCAATGCTCTGGGCTGCCTGTTCCAGCATCTGACCACCCTCTGGTGAAAAATCTTTTCCTGACACCCAACATTATATACCTCCATAGTTGTTCCCTCAGGTCCTGTCGTTGTCACCAGAGAACAGAGATCAGTGCTCCATGTGAGGAGCTATAGGTCATCATGAGGCCTCTCCTCTTGGCTGAACAAACCGAGGAATCTCAGACCTCCTCACTCTTCAGCCCTTCATCATCTTAGAAAGCACCCAAAGGAGAGCTATGAAATTATTATTATGTCCTTCTTATATTGTGGAAGCCAAACTTGCGCAAGTGCTCAAGGCGAGGCTACCTCAGCGCAGGAAAAAAAGTGGGAAGCAGAAGGGGAGAGAGGAAATTATTAGGAAACCCATGTTTTTCCTTCTGTGAAAAAGAACATCAACAACAATTTGTCTTTCCTAACAGTACAACTCTTTAAGGATTGACTATGACACTTACAGTAGGATTTCAGATTAACAGTGAAATCTGGAGGTCTCTGCAAGTCACGTTGCATCTTCCTCAACTGAACAATCACCTGAAGCCTGACTTAACTGACAGAGCTCTCTTTTCATAATCTAAGACCATCTACAGAGTGACTGGCCCAATTTTTTCTGTTGGCTAAGTGAAAAAATGAAATCAGCAGGTGAAGAAATGAGATACAACGAGAAGAAAAAAGATTCCAAAAAGAACCTATTACTGTGATTCCCATTTCAAAGCTAGTATGGGAAAGCTAAGATGACAAGATTCTGTCACTTCTATCTCACTGCTCTGCAACATGAAAAGACCTTTCAGTTACTATCAAGAAATCTGATTAGCGTAGCATTGTTTTCTTTCCTCGAAAGCTGTTTAAGTCTACTCAGAAATAAAAAAGCTACCATTATAAATCATTAACAGGAGTACCATCCACCAGAACTAAACAATTTTTGCACCATACATGTCTACCCATTGGACATAAAGCACCATGTTTCACAGGAAAAGAAACCTTGCCACAATTTATTTGTAAAATTCCTTAAACAAGTACTTTCTCTTCACAATTATCACTCAATTATTTCAGCAAAGTAACATTTTGTATTTAGAACAGAGTATTGTAAATGAGGAAATGAAAATTTCATTGAAGACATATTAACTCAGGACAAACTATACTGCTTTGTCTTCAATATTCAAATAAAGAGGAAATAATCTATGTGATCAAGAAACAAAAGTAACATTGACAAAATTTATCTTAAATGTCTTTGGATTCTATTGATGATCTTACCTCCCATTAGCCACCAAACCTGATAAGCCTCCTTCACACACATAAATAAGTAAAGCCATATCAATCAAACTTCATCATTCATAAGTAAATGAAGAGACTGTTTTAACTCCAAGATAACTCCAAACATACTACCAGTTGTTTATAAACAAGCTAACAAGTGTAGCAATACCTTATACAGATCAGCGAGTTGTCCGTAACTTCTACAGGTGAGGTATGCTATGGCTTTTACGTACATCCTAATCTGCTTTTGGGGTTGCACATCTACATGAAGACACTCTCGCTTTGCTTTATTGCAATACCAGCATGCAAGCAGTTGGACTAAACCCGTCAGATAAAAAGGAACTTTACATTCCAAATTGCCATTAAGGTTCAGAGTATGAAAATACGTATGTAGGAGGATGTACACACAACTAATATTCAGCTACATGCAGTACTTCAACAGGCCGTTTAAAAAAAAGCACGTTGCAGGTATGCAAACATGTATACAATGGATTTTCAAACAAACAACTACAGAATGAGACGGCTTCACAGATTTCCTTCTAAATTTTCATTTTCAACATCAGTCATTAGAAAAAAAGGACATTTTTACATGAACACCCTAGAACCTATACACAGCAATCTATACTGGCAATTTCAGAACTTCAAAGGTGTCACAGGAAATTCAGTCAAGTTGGCTCATTTAGCTCAACAATATAACCTCAAGTCAATCATCCGCAGTATTTGTAGTTCAAGTGCTTTTGCCAGATGAAGGAAAGAACTAAACACGTAGAAATTAAACTCCACTAAAACAGAGGGAAAATATTCTACAGTTTTGTGAAATCTATTGTCATTCCCACTATAAACAAGCCACTCACATAAAAACTATAAAAGCAAGTGAAATTGTATTTAAGAGAATATCCAAAGACACTGCCAGAACACTGTCAAATATTTCAAGGCTGTAAATGGCAATATATTGGATGAAAAGTTAACACCCATTTAGCAAGCAGATGCATATTTCATCCTTAATGAAGGCCTGAAAAGAAGAGTTCACTTTATTCTGAATGCAGGTATCAAAGCAGATTTCACAAAGCAACACAGGCGCATCATCTAAGGATCTTTTTCACATTAAGAATCCTATTAGAAGGAAAACACTAAAAGGTAATTGAATTTCCCTCAGTTATCTTCATCTCTGTCAGCTCCTGCTACAATAACTTACTCTCCAGAGCAGAGATAACTCAATTCTGTCCAGCAAGCATATGTTATGAATCTCCAAAGCAAACTTGTCTAAATCATTCTGGTCCTCTATCAAGGTTGGCTGAGGATATGAACTCTGACAGAAAGCAAACAAATTTATTTTTATCTTTTCAATAATTCACTTCCCTGTGCCTTGATGGAAGAATCTAAAGGCACAAAAGCTCCCAGTAATTCCGGAATTAAAAAGACTAGTTGAAAATATTTTATATGGAACTTAATGCTATTATAAACTGTTTGATTCACCATTCTGTTTTAGCAGAAACAAAGAATACACAGAATATCACAGTACTTTCAGGTTCCTGTGGGAATATAATAACCAGAAATGTCGTGTTTGCCATTTTTTCCCCCATTCAACAAAAACATTTTCACGTTAACTTTTTAAATAACAACAACAAAAGTAGACTCCAAAAATCTATTTCAGTAAAGCTCTTAAAAAGATCAGTAAGTCCAAATTCTACAATGACGCAAGCAAACTATATTCAGTTAACACATCATTAAAACTTAGGAAGATATAATCTTGATGAACATCACAAAAAAGAAGCAAAACATAAAGCAGCCAAAAGAGGGATAAACAGCAAGAATCAGAATAATTCCTTCCCAAAAGAGGAGGAAAGAACAGAAATTAAAAGTAAGGTTCTAGTCAAATTTTAATATTAGTTGTACAGTACTTATCAGTCGCTGATGGTTTTAGGTTGTGTAATATAAATATTAAAAACAATCTAAAGAATGAGTGAATAATGGACTGGAAAATAAAAGGTTGTTGCTGATACTAATTTATTCAGATTTGTAAAATCATGAAAGAGCTGTGAGAAAGAGGAGAAGGATCTTGGAAGATCAAGTCATGACAGTTACTAAAAAGTACAGAAACTTCAGCATAGGTAAAAGAAATTTAGGAGAGTAGCTGATTTTAGATATAAAATGATGGCCTCTGAGTTCATCTTTATCTTCACTCCCTTCCTTCATTACAATAATAATATTTCAGTGTCACGAGAGAGAGTTTTATGAAAACATCAGCTTGGTATGGGATAACAAGAACGGAGTGTTTATTAAAAAAAAAAAAAAAAAAAAAAAAAAAGGAACAACTAAGAAGAGAGAATGCACAGAACATATGAAATGCCATGTGCTATTTTAGGTCTTCCAGCAGACAATACCAAAGAACTGAGAAACACTTTGGAATCACTGCCATAATTGAAATAACAATATAAAGCTGAACTTTTAAATCATGTTATATACCTGTTAATGATGTGATATATAGAACCCTTTCTAAGCAAGTTTGTAGGAATATGTTCTACAACTAATCATAAGATTAGATGGAGAGAGTCACTGAGCAACAACCAAAGAGAGGGCAAGTGCATACTGAAGAGGCAGTATGTGAAAGTTTACCAAGGGGCTGATACGCTTTTGAGGCAAGCAATCCTGTTGAATCTGAAAAAACTATGAACTCAGAACACCACAGGCCTGCTGAATCTGTTTACCATGACTAGCACACACTAGTTCCAGCAGCAGGTTGTTACTACCCAAACAACATTGAAGAGAGAAAGATGCTCTGTGCAGACAGCATTACAGGTTTATGTGTTTTACGAAGATTTATACAATGTATATCATCATATATATACATATATATATGATGAAGCAAAGGAACATTTGAACTTCATCCCTGAAGCCACCGATACGCCATTAAAATCCTTAACTTACACTTGTAGAGTACAGTTGGAGTCAGCTTTCCAACTATTACTCTAACAATAAATGTGTAAGTGTTAGGGCTGTGTGAAGTCATCAGCTCTCAGCAAATAGCTTTATTCTGTTAACAACAGCAGGGCGAACAGAAACATTGGTTGTCTGCCTCCACATCAGCTACAGTTCCTACCAAGAAAAAGGCATTTTGCAATAGAAATATGAAACGAAGAGGCCAGTAAGATTTGCAGATAACTCAGGGAAATTCTTTGCTACAGGACGTTCCCATAATGAAGTCTACATGAATTCACGATGCAAATAGGAAAATTATCCCTTAAGGGGTACAGAGCACAAGGTTGTCATTACTGGCACAGCAAGAATCAGAAGTCGCTGAAGGGGTAAAGTGTGAAAGAGTATTCAGAAAAAATGCTATTATGTTTGCACTTTTAATAAACTCTTCCTTAAGTATCCACTGTTTGAGACATGATAACATACTCAAATGAGTGCATTTAATCTTACTCGTGCATGTTCCAGCAGGAATTCATCTTCCAAGAACAGACACGGAGTAGAACTACTAGACTATGCACACACCATTTTGGACAAAAGAGTAAAACTCGTATGGACTAGCAAAACAAAGTGAAGACGTGACAAATAGTACATTAGAAAAATATAAATAAGAACAGCTGCAGAACAAAAAGACTTCTGAAGTCAAAAGATAAAAACAAAGAAATAGAACCATAGAATCACAAGGTTGGAAACGACCTTTAAGATCATCTAGTCCAACCATCTTCTCATTACCACTGCTACCACAATATATATACCAAAATATATGTTGAATACACATAACAGGAAATTTTAAAAAGGCTACAGTAGAGCAGAGTGCACAAGCCCAATCTACCAACTGGAATAGTAAGTAAAAACACTTACGGACATTCCGATCCTCAAGATTTCTTTGTGACCTTGAAGCTCCAACATCAGAATTGCTTTAACATGAAGTATTTCTGTTTAGATCAAACCAATCTATGATACAGGAGACATATACTGGCACCTGTGTTGCTTCTGGAAAGCTGGACAAACCCTAACACTGCTGTACAGAAGGACCATATGTAAGGCAAGTTATCTTCGGACAGAAATTTTAGAACAAATTCTACAATCAAGCACAACAGGGTATCTGCTTAGTTAATGCCAGAAATTTATAGTCTACATACATTTCTATTGTTTAGGTCTGAGCATTTTAGAATCACTGCCTGGCATGAGCTTCCGTAACGCCTGTACATGAATAATAAATAAGGTAAACACTACTGATTTATTTTTCATGAGTGGGTGAGAACAACATTCCTGATGGGAACATCTAATTTGAAGCTAGATAGTTTAGCTGTCATATCATGAGCATTAAAGGATGCAGACAAACATCGAAAACATTTTTTAGACAGCACAAAAGCCTGCATAAAAAGATACAATATTAAGGGCTTCAAAGGAAATGTATGCCTCCCATCAAAAAGCTTTTCAGTGGACCAAAAATGCTGGAATAGTTAAACTGCAGAGAAAGTAAGGCTGTAAGAAAATGTTACTCTTCAAGAAGTCTGTTCAAACAAGGAAAATAGAAAAATATGTCAAACTATGGCATGTTAGGCTTTAAAAGAGAAAAAAGCAAGCCAAAAGAGTTAGAATACTTGTGTAAAGGCATGAAAGGCAGTAATAAATTATTTTTGAAACAAAACAGGAACAGTAAGCCTGCTAACGTATCTGTATAGCTAATGGATGATCAAAGGATAAAAAGAGCTCTCGGAACACAAGACCATCACAGAGATGTGCTCGTAGAGAAGTCACACTAGACAATCAGCAAGTGACCAACTGTCACTTGCTACACAGTATTCACCCAGATGATGCAGAAGAACATGGGAATTAAAGCAGCCAAGCCATTAGCTGCAGTTTTCTTCTTCAGGTTGTCTCGGTGCCAGCAAAATTAAATGTGCTAAACAGATTCCAGAGGACAGCAGGGAACTACAAGGTAGAAACTCTGAAATCTATAAAAGACAAACAATGAAATAAACAGAATGACAAGAGTCATCATGGCTTTTGTAAAAGGGAGTCATGCTTCATTGGATTTCCTTGAAAGAATCACAGGGGATGCCAACAAGAAATGTCCAATTCATAAAGTCTACTGCTTGAATGCCAAGATGATATTTAAAGAAAGTCAAGGCACAGTAGAAGGAACACCCTAATGTGGATAAAAAAAAATTATTAAAACATAGGAAACAAAACAAAACAAATAAACAACAACAAAAAAAGACAGTTTTCAAAAAAGGAGGGAAATCAACAGTTGAATCCCACTGTGTTATTAATCATACTTAGAAATGTCTGGAGAGTGAAAGAGATGCCAAATATTCCTGACAGTCCTAATTCATAGAAGTGAAAAACAAGAACCAAACATGAAAAACATTAATACAGTGACAGGGAGACAGAACAATACATGAAACCCATGCAAATCGTTGTCTAAAATGCGACCCCTGCCATCTGGTAGAACTGGGGAAACGTTGTTAGATAACTGCACTGTTCTTACACTAGGTATCTGCTATTCAACTCTGTTAGAAGCAACATACGAGTTTGATGGACCTTTGGCCCGGACCACTACTGATACTCTACAGTGTAAAGACACAATTCATCTGTATAGTGAAAGAGGAAAATCATTAATACAGATGTTTCAAAAAAGGCATATAATGACTACAATGACTAATAAATGACTTTGGATTTTCAGTGCTCTAAGCAAAGTCATTCAAAGCTTACTGCCAAATTGTTTCCTATTCCAGAAAACTGGAAGAATCTTTGATTCTAAAATGCATTACTAAGATGCTTGATTATTTGAGCAATTCCCAAAAAACAAGTCAGACTTCACAAAGAATGATCTATGATAAGCAGAACATGTGTGTGCAAAACCTGCACGTATTAGTCAGAAATCAGTCATACATAATTTTGTGGTTGATTTCCAAATACAGTACCTCCCAAATTAACTTGTTATGTCATTGCTGAGGAGGAAATGTTACACAGTATAGATTAAATTTTACTCCTTAGTCACCGAGCGTAATTTTACTCTGAGAATTATTCATTCAAAAATTTTAAATGACAAGTTGGAAATTGAGCTTTATTTAAAATTTGTAATTAGAAAAGAAAAACAACAAATTGAAACCATTTCTAATAAAGTACTGCTTAGATATTGTTTACGTTCACGAGTCTTTTAAGCATGCAACAATAGTTATTCTGAATTTTGTGTGTTATCTAGATAGCTAGGCAATTAATTTAAAAACATCTGTTAGACTTGCAATTATGTACCTCAGAATAAAAAGGAAAAGAAAACCAACAGTTAAGATGCACAGCTGCAACAAAAAATAAGTTCAAAAGGAATCACACAATGGCCTGCATTGAAAAGGACCAAATGATCACCCAGTTTCAACCCCCCTGCTGTGTGCAGGGTCGCCATCCACCAGACCAGGCTGCCCAGAGCCATGTCCAGTCTGCCTTGAATGCCTCCAGAGATGGGGGCACCCACAACCTCCTTGGGCAACCTCTTCCAGTGTGTCACCACCCTCTGTGCGAAAAACTTCCTCCTAATATCTAACCTAAACTTCAGCAGGCAGAGAACAGAAGAAGTATGTAACACTACTCTCCCTTTTTTTAATTACCCCAGTGTCTTCCAATGCAGGGCAAAACTGTGAAACAGAAGTAGTCACAAGAACTGAGTCTTCAGCTACTTCTGTCAGAAATTTATTTATTTATTTGTTTAAGATTTCCAGAGCCTACAGATGCAAAAGAAGAACTCTGGATCATGTTCTGCTAATCCTTGCAGGATCAAGAAGAGTAGATTAATTAAACTCGGTGATCATCTCTTACGAAAATAATCAGCTATATCAGTATGCTCATTTGGGGGGCTGGGACAGGTTACAAAGTTTTTAAAACAAAGGAAGGCTGATCATTAGCAGCAGATGAGAAATAAGTAAATGTAATACATATGTAAAAGGTCATTAAAAGAAGTTGAAACTTCATGCAATTAATAATGTAAAACAATATGCAGAAAACAGATTCATAACCTCATGACAAACCTGAATAATTTCCAGTTTACAATGAAATGAAACATAGCATGGATTATAAAATGTGGAAGAGTTTCAATGTGACATTACTAAGAACTATGTATTAATTCTAAGCAATAAATTTCATTTGCATCAGAAACCAGGAGGTTGTTATACGAGATGACTATGGAAATAAATCTTTTTTTTTTTTTTTCCACATTCAGTAGATTTGCATCCTGTAATTATTACGATTTTTTTTTTTTAGCAGATACAACAGCTGAGTTAGAAATATTTAATTATTTTAAAATAATTTCTATCAACTCACTTCCATAAGCACTTTCTACTATTTAATTATTCTTTTAAAATGTTAAGCAAAACAAACAACTCCTATAAAAACTGAAATGCCTGCAAAGTGCTAAAAAGAATGAACCATAGATGTTCGTTCTTGCTTAGCTGCATAAATACATAGCTTCTACATTTGTAACATTCACTACGAAGCAAAATAACACAATTAAGCTTAATTTAGTGTCTCTTCACGTCTCAAACAGTTGGCATTACTTGACAAAAATATCCAAAAACTGTAAAGAAAGCAACATCCTCTCTTGTGAATAGAGCAGTTCTAAAATAATGTTTCTGTTTCAAGCTGCTTTGGAAACAAAAATATCCTTGATAATACTCGGACATACTGTATTTTGATTTAAATGTGGGGTAAAACAAAAAAGACTGTCAGCATACCAGTGAAAGCTTTCATTCTTTCTCTTCTCATCCCTTATTAAAACATTCTGTAAAAGAAACCACTTGCTTTTATAATCAATCAGTACTTCATCCTCACAGTTCTCAGAGCACAGGAAACATGTTATAATGTTCAAGTGGAAAGTGAATTTCTCATTTCAGTATCTTTGCAAACAAAAAACCATCAAAATTCCCAAGGAATATGAGAAATTTAAGTTTTCCAGTTTTGAACTTGCCAACATGTTGCAGTAGCACAAAAATGGTTAATCCTGTGATGGAAGAAAATACCTTCCACGCTCCGCACTGTTGAAGAGTTTCCAATTTTTATATTACCTTAAAAATATGTTCAAAAATTCAAGTACAAATGAGTCTTCCTTCTACAACAGATGGTGGTATAATGCCTAACCTGGTCAATGCAAAGGGTAGAGTTTGTTTAAAAATACAAGTTTAACATAGATTAAGCCCATTTAAAAAAAAATCTGTACTGCTGTATTTTTGTGCAAGGATATATCTGTAACTCCTTAAGGTTCTGAAGAACAAGTGTGGTAACTTTTGGTTACGTTACTACAGTAAGCCTCCAACTAGCCCATTATCTTCTGTAAAGTTCTATAAAGATTCATAATAATGCATCCTAGCACACAGAATACCAATTGAAAGCATTCCAAAGTATTACTTTTCTAATGAACAAGGTCACTGCCATTAAGTGTGTTGAATAGCACTTCATATAAAATGATGTTGCAAGAGTCACGAAAAGGGTATTTGATACACGAGCTTTATAACAAAACAGCCTTTGTTAAAAACATCAGAAAATTTTATGAAGAACAGGGACACAGTCAAGGATTAAAACTTACTTTCTTTCTCAGAGTAACTACTTGCTACACATAGAACTATCTATCAGATACAGAATTTATAAACATACCAGGTATCTTTCCATAATTCTTTAAACATCTCTCAAACATTGACTTAAGGATGTTCTGCCATAACTGATTTGCAATAATTCATTACTTCCTCTGATCATCTAACATTTAACGCTTAATAGCGCTTAAGGGGAAAAGGTGTAATTTAATGCTTAAAGGGGAAAAGGTGCAGGACACACAAGATTACCAATCAACTGAAACACTGCATGTTGTTTTCTGAAAGGAAAAAAAAAAAAAAGCCAAGTGGCTCCAACCAAGTCCCTAACAGAGCACTTCCCATGCCTGGCAGCCTACCTCTGTCAAGGCAGTACTTGCATTGAGATTCTTTTCTCAGCATGAGCCATAAAGTAAAATATTCAGTTTATTACAGCTAAACCACAGTCTATAAATTGATGCTGAATAAGAATTCAAAGTATGAGGAAGAGCGTAACTCTTCCACATGAAAAAAATACAACCGAACAGAAAAAGGCAACAAATTTTACAGCAGCTGGAAATGCTAGATTTAATTATTGAAGAGAAATCATGCAGAGAATCTAGCCGCCTAGAATGATTTATAACAAACGTAAAGGGAAAGTCACGTGACATTCTCAGTTAATCAACAGAAATGACCAACAACAAGAATGCTAGCACTTAATATTTCTACAGGAAATGAAAATTGGAAACAAAACTAAGCAGTGAAGAGAACAACAGTGTCAGACAATATTTAAAAACTGACAATATTTAAAAACTGACAATTTGAGGAGGTAGATTAGTTTGCAAATTATGAAAGCAGTCACATTTTACTGAAAAAAAAAAAAAAAAAAAAAATCACCAAAGTTGTCACTGTTCCTCACAGACTCAGGTAAGAATCTTTGACTGGTTTGGAACATTTTCAGAAAATTAAGTGCTGTTCTGCACATACAATTCGCTGCACTAAATGGTTTGGAATAGTTTATTCATGCAAATCTTTGAGGGGAGAAGAAAAACATTGCTAGAAGAATACTCCTCAAAAATACACAAGTACTGAGATGTAGTATTACCAGTCTTGGCCAAAATTCAGTATCATCATACAGCAGCAAATTACATCTTTTTCAGAAAGATGCCTGAATACTCTAGTCCTAAAACACTTGCCAGTTTACACATTTTGAATTCTATAAATATGTATTTTCACACACAAATACATGAAGAGATTTATATAAGACAGGAGGCATATCCAAAGCAATGGGCGCACCTGCCATAAATTATAAAATAAAGTCAATTAGAGCACAAAAATTCCCTCCCCCTCCTCACACTAAATCCAATTATTCTCGTAGACCAAACTGCAGCAGACTGCACGCATAATCTAAGACACAGTGCAAACCACCAGGTTTTTCAAGGTCATTTATAGAAAGCAGGCAAGGTGGTAACGTGAAATAAGCTGTTATAATTCAAGCATAAATAGGTTATTTCTTCAGCATTTTCACTCTACCAAAACTCAGGGTAAGAAAATGCCTAAGAGATCTGTGCATGGGACATGGTGCAAAATTTGAAGGTTTTAGTGTAAGACTATAGGACTATAACTTACATCAGAAATGCACCCATCTTTCCATTCACCATAAAAATGTGTGCCCTGCTGCCATCTCCTTAAAGAAATGTGTGCAATATTGCTTCATCAGGCATGTTTGAGATTTAACAGCATTGTAAAGTTTTAAGTATCTCAGCTCCCTCTGTGACTTCTCCCTATTCATAGACTTACTTACAGAGGTAACAAGTCAAAATGCAGGTGAAGAGAAATCAGAAAAGTAAAGGAAATAAGATTGCTTTTTGACTGAATTCAGCTTAAGATTCTCTCACAGCCAACTCCAAAATACTATTTTCTTTCTTCCATGCAATGCTAGCTTAGAAGTCAAATATCTTAACTGGCTAGCTCATAATTCATTAAGCTACTTATATTATTTCCTACAAAGTAATGTGCCAAAAGGCAGTCAAGACAATGACTTGTCTTTGTCCAGACTGCTGAGCTACAAGCAAAGAGCTCAGAGAGGGCAGGAGATTGCATCCTACTTGAGAGAAGATGAGCATTTCTTGAAGCTTCCAGAGTGCAGGACTGAAGAAGCAAAGGAATTCTGCAATGCAAATGGAGACAGACTCCCACCAAAAAGAAGGAAAAGAAAAAGATCCAAGTCAAGATGACAGATGCCTTTCTTGCCACAGAGATGGAAGTGGATGTGCAGTTGTTGTTGCTATTCAAGACACAATGTTCCTTAAAGAAAAAGATCTGCCATGAAAAGACATACGGATAGACGTAATTCCTATTCCATTTTCTTCAATCTAAATCTATCTCACTTAGGTATTCACAGTTTCCTCTATATTTGAAGTGATAGCTCAAACTCAAATAGTATGCTAAAAACTCTTTCTTTGGAGACTCTTCTGGTGGCTTTGGTCATCCCATACTTTGGAAGGGTACAGATCACCCATGTTTAACTTGCAGCCTGCAGGCTACATGCAGACCAGGATAGACAATACCAAAAAGATTTTATGATTCATGAAATGAAATCAAGTCATTCACAGAATCAGAAGGATAATTTGTGCCAGAACATAAGATTAAAAATGGCTCACACTCATCCTTGAAAATAGCTTTTTATAAATGAGTTAAACATGTGTCTACAAGGTGAAAATCAACATATCTGTGCTATGTACCAAACCATAAAAACACGTCCCAACACTGCAGTAAGATTATAATAGTGAAGTTGACACTAATGTACTGTATTCGTCAGTAGTCTGCATGTACATGAGAGAACCCTATATTCCACACGTTTCCCACATATACACACACTTTTGTACACGGTTTGCATCTGAAGGAAAAAAGTGAGCTGTTTATCATTCAGGGAGTTTCTGCCTAAATTCAGAGCAAAAGATGTCAAGCATGTCCCAGCCCAACGATTATTAGGGAATGAAGTAAAAAGATGCACTTTTCATCTCCACAGGACTGTCGCCAAACCCTTGATGTAATAAATGAAACACGCCTGCTATTTCACCACTGCAAAATGGTACTGTAGATATCTTACAGCATCTCTGTTTGCAGGAGGGGGTAACTAGCTCTAGATGAAGTGCAGATATGTTATTAAACAACGCACAGCTTGAATCCTGGGGCCAACATAGATGACCTTTAGAACACAAGCACTGTCTAAGACAAATATGCTTTCATCTTTGGGGAATATTTTTTCAAGAAAAGATTTAAGAGAAAAACAGTTTAGGAATACGTTAAACATAAATGTGCCTTCAATCCCTTAATGCTTCATTTTAGAAACAAAACCACAAGTAGTATCGCATGTCAGAAAGAAGACTAAGTACTTTTTAAGCAGAGTATTAGTGAATTTAGTGAGATTTAACTTCATTTTCATTAAAACATCCCAGTAATTACAGAACACAGAAGGGAGCTACATGAAGTAACTAAAATCCAAAATTGGAGGTATGACTAATGTGATTTCGAAAAAAAGTCTCATATGTTTATTACAAGTCTATAAAAACCAAGCCCTATATTTTACTTTAGAATCCCTTAAGTGGGATGAAAATGCAAAAACACAACAAACCACACTGAAGCATGTGAAATATAAGTAAAAAGGTTTTAGAGACAGATTAAGTGAAACAGCAAGCTACAGAAAAAGAAAAAAGGTAATCTCTTGTTTTGGGCTTAATAGACTGTTATCCATCTTCAGTAAGACTGGAGGGAGAGAGGGTGCTTGGATTTGTCTTTTTTTCTTCCAGAGTTGTATCTCGACAGTGATTCTAAACAGCTTTAACGTATAAAGTGATATTTGCCTCAAGGAAGAGAAGAGCATTGGTATGATACAATTTCTTTCTCCAAAACCAGCATTTGCAGATTCTGAGGTGCTCTGCACAGCCTGGCTTTCCCCCAAGAGTTAGTGGTATGCTATCAAAAACCCAATAGGACTGCTAACCATTTTATACAATGGAATTGCCTGGGTCTGCAAAGCTGTTATGCACTGGAACAGGCTCTCCCCAGAGAGGTAGTTGAGTCACCATTCCCCGGAATGTGTTTAAAAACCATCTGAATGTGGTGCTCAGGGACATGATTTAACAGAGGTTGTTAGAGTAGTATGGTTAGATTGTGGTTGGACTTGATGAGCTTGAAGGTGTTTCCCAATCTGAGCAGTTCTGTGATTACAATATTCTATTACCGAATGTTTGTTACAGCAGAGATTCTTTTTGTTGGAAGTAAGAAACGCATTTCTTACCTCAAATTCAGCATGTCGGTTAATATCTTCTGCCCTCTGTCTGCTCAAGATAAATTCTGCTTCATTAGCCACTCTGACCAAATGGTCCTTCATAGTTTGACTCAACAACCTGTGGACAGAAAATATTCAAAAGCTGCCTTAAGAGAATGAAATCCTAAAACAATACTGTATATATACTTAAGTGCACTGAGCTCTGTTCTATAACACTGTCTTGACCATGTTAAATAAATGTTATAAATAAGGTTGAAAGGTAATCTTCTGGCAACAAGTAAAATTGTATTTCAATAGTAAACTAAGTCAAGAATCAAATAAGATGTAAATATCATAAACAGTAATATACAATAAAAAAATATATTAAAATCTTTCCTATACACACAACACAGGCTAAAGAAAAGTTAGCAGCTTATGCCTATAAATATCCAGAGTAAAAGCCCTAATGTAAACAATATGAAGTCCATCAAAAGAAAAGTAAATTGCACTTCTGCAGTATAGTGTTCTTTTTTTTCTTAAATACAAAACAAGAAGTCTACGTTAAGCATACATTTAAGTAATATTTTAAGGACATTATAAAATAAAGACAATGTAAAATATCCTCAGTCTCACAAACAAAATGCTGAGATACACATTGCTTCAGGTTATACACAAAACAAAGCTGTGATACAATCTGAGATTTCCGAGACCTTCATAAACCTCAAGTTTATGAATGACAGCAGATATAACAAGTTGAATTACAACCCAATTATTCTGCGAGTTCACATATTGTTACTAAAAACATTTCCTTTTTAATTAGTTACATTGGGATTCATAAAGTTAAATCTGACTATCCAGGAGCCATACAGTTTTGAGAGGTGCACATTTCCATAGGATTACTTGAGGATAACAATTTCTATAGGATTACTCGAAGATAACTCGAATACAAATCCTTTACTACTGGATAGTTTTGCAAAATACCTATTCTTAACCCATTATAACTTTTTTTTTTTTCTTTAATGGCTTCTCACTACTATGATAGGAGCAGAACATAAAAACACTTGGCCCATATAAACTAAAACACATTTCAACAAGTTCAGAGTCCAGCAAGATCCCTTCTTTAGAAAGGCAGGCTTTATTATGCAGGATGCATTCTAAAGCATACGATGTCAATTTTATCATCCAGATATGTTTATTTAGAACTTCAGCTTCAGCTCAATCTGTATCTATACGTATGTTTGGCAGTAAGATCATTCTTGCAGTGCTGTCTCATTTCCTATCTTGTTCCCGATTCTGCAAGTCCACTTGTGGACTTAAGTCATGAAATCTAGAGTCAGAAAAGCATCACAAGACGGAAATGTTCTTTTTGTTCACTGCTTCTCACTCTACAAGGCCAGGAAAGCTGCAATATAAGAGCTAAAAGAGCCAGATTAAGCCATCTCAACCATTTAAGTCACTGAACTTGCATGAAGTCTTAACAAAAGAAATAAGCACAATTCTTTATTTGGGGCATGATTTTACCTAGTGTTTGAGGAGACTTGTGCAGAAGCAATTGTTTTGGAACTATTTTTTCTTATTTTTTCTATTTCTTTTTTAATAAATCACTTTTGGAATGGGAGTAGCTACTATCAGCTAACCTACAGTTTGGCCGTAAGCATTAGTGACATGCTTCTACTATCATAACCTTGTAAAACTGGCACTGCTGGAATGGCATAACTTCAATTTCATAACTTTTCATGATTTAAAAAAAAAAAAAAAAAAAGAGAAAATAAACTAGTTAAGACGACGTAGTTGCTAAACTAAAAAAGAAGCTTCAACATCACTGTCTCTAAACATTTACAGTAACGTTAAGCTAAAAATAACACCCTACAGTGACAAGAACCTTTGCATAAATAATGTCATAGTCATCACACTGGGGCATATTCCAAACATTTGACTCATCTTTCCCCAAGATCTACAGTAGCACTTGCAAATCTACCAAATAAGTATTTAAATAAACATTTTTAATAAAGTAAAGGACTTACTAAAAGCACAGAGATTATGCATACAGATGTATTTACTGATATGAATATATCCTGATATAGATCAGTACATCAAATCAGTATTGAATATGCAATACCCATTCCTTCTGCTAACCTGTTCAAACTTGGGAAAATACTAGTCGTTCACTTTCTGTTCAAGAAAGCATGCTTTGCAATAATCGTTGTACTTATTTTCTACAGATTTTCCTTCTGTCTACTAACTGTAGCCAATGACCAGCCCCAGCAAATGACTGTACGCTAGCATTTACTACGCATTTGCAGAGATGATGGATTTATTCCAAACGAAGCAAAAAACTACATTCTGTCACAGACCAAGTAACACTCAAAGCACACCAGAAGTTTACCTAGTGAAAACATACAGCTCTTATGCATCAGAAGAAACTTGTTCTCCTTTGGACCAGTCCCCGCCTTTGTCAACTCTCTCTTAGTAATGCCACGCAATTTCCCCATTTGCTCTACGATATTTCACAGCGGCCTAACAAAGCCAGAGAAACCTTTCATGTGATTTTGCAGATACAGCCTAGCTGAACTCCTCCTTTTGGCAGCCAAAAACTCTTAAAGCTAAAAACTACACAATAGCCTAACCTCAACACAGATACCTACTAGTAACTTCCAACTCTTCTCAAAAAAA
Source organism: Centrocercus urophasianus (assembly GCF_019232065.1). Lineage (NCBI taxonomy): Eukaryota > Metazoa > Chordata > Aves > Galliformes > Phasianidae > Centrocercus > Centrocercus urophasianus. Next base: position 1,717,094 of record NW_024884866.1, on the reverse strand, counting down.
AGTCTAACAGTTTTATATTACTATGTAACAACTACTATACAACTTCACTTATTGCAGAATGCCAAATTCAGCAAGTAAAGATCTTAAGAAGGTAAGAACAAATGTTTTTTATTAGTATAACTGGGCCACATAAGAAATAATTTACTGTTCTTCACCATACAAAAACTGTGCTCATTATTTATACTAAAAAAACTCACAATTGTAATCTTCCTTTTCATTCATCTTTAGCAAATACTGCACACTCTTACATTAACATTCTTTCATTTAAGTTTTTATAATTTTATTAACTGTTTAAGTTGTATTACTACGTAGGTCAGCCTGGATTTTCTCCTTTGAGAACAGTATCATCTTACCAAATGCACCATTCATATTTTATTTTGAATTTACATCCTGAAGGACCAAATTTATCCAATGCAATACCTACCTACCTACCTACAAATGTCATGGTGTCATGATATAGTAGAGGCGCCCACAATCATCACTAAAATTCAAGTACAAGCTCTCAGCATCTCTATAAAAGAGCACATCAGTTTGTATAAAAAAATTCTATTCATTTAGGTCTAAACCAAAAAATTTGGAAACACTGACTGCTGCTTCTTTTTCATTTGAGGCAAACAAAACCCCAAACAGAAATTTGCTATGTGTAGCCTACTGCATGCAGCAAAACCAAATATTTCCAGCTAAGTAGATCACTAGTGAGGCAATGACAAAAACCACTCACTCTCGCCGAACTATTAGTTAACCTCTAAACTATCTAAAATATGTTTCGTACATATGTGAGCAGCTGTAAGCTGCACTTACTGTATCGGGGAACATAATGAGAAAAAAGCTTTCATCTACACAAAAAAAACAGTAAGTTTAGAAAAATTTGATTTTCCTTAGGATGAGAACATTTCAAAGATTCAAAGGGTCATAACTGTCCTTTCAGGTACCTACTCTGATCTTCTATTCAAAATCGATCATGCATGTTTCTGGCTAAATAATTTCACTTCGCCATCAACTGTGAACCTTCTGGTTGAGCTACAGCAGAGCGTTCATAAACACGCCCCAGTCTTTTGTTTTGGTGGTTGTTGAAGATTTAAGGAGATTCTGCAAGTTGTTTTCCCATGAAGAAATTTTATAACAAAACAACTGCTGTCAATATTAAATAAATCACTATTTCACATATGCTTCTATCCTGTTTTTAATTCCAGCTGATTACATCAGTTTATTTCTGTGCTAAATACATCTATCCCAAACTTTGGTTTATACTTGCTTTTCTGCAGCAAAAAGACATTTTCATTTCCTTGATTGAACAGGTTATTTGAATTTCTTCTAACCCCTATTACAATGAATACCAGTTAAAAGAAATAATTGTCCACTAACTTCACTCTTATTCTTGTTTCGTAATCTCTACATGCAGATGCAAGGCCCAGATTTACCTTTTTATACCACTATCTCATGTGTCTGTTCCACTTTTTTCTGTTAACAAAACCTGAAATGCTGATGAATCACAGATTTACGGGGTTGCTCCAAAAGTAATGCCTCCTATTTCATGATGTACACATGTAAATTCAGAGGTGGATGCTGGAAATGCTGATGAATCACAGATTTATGAGGGCTGCTCCAAAACTAATGCCTCCTATTTCATGATGTAGACATGTAAATTCAGAGGTGGATGCTGGAAATGCTGATGAATCACAGATTTATGAGGGTTGCTCCAAAAGTAATGCCTCCTATTTCATTATATAACTTCAGAAGTGGATGCTGGGGCATGGTAGTGAAGGCTAAACCTGCTCAACAATATCCTGTTACGGTTTGGTTTTTTTTACAGACAGCAGCAGAGGGGCAGTCTGACAAAACGGCACCTAATATGGAAGCACTTAAAGAACAAAGGTGTGCCCTAGAATTCCTCCATGCGGGAAGAAATGAATCCGTTGGCATTCATCAATACTTGCTTAATACTGAGGGAGATCAAACAGTGGGTATGAGCACAGTGGGTTGGTGTGTTTCAGTAGCAGCAACAGTGACAGTGGGGCACCTGCACTGCTAGAGATTTTTAAGAGTATAGCACACATTGGCTCTTGCTCACTGCTAGTGAAAATGCACAGATAGTGGTGGTGACTATGTTGAAAGACAGTGTTTTGCAATTGAGAATCTGTTCTATCAAATAGTATAATTGTGCTCTCCTATCTGTTGTCACTTCTGTGGAAATAAGTAAGTGGCATTACTTTTGAAGAGACTCACGTACACTCCCACTTGGTAGATTACCATCTGTTTTATTTACAGAAACATTACTCAGCTTTTTCTGATCTTGAACAACGAAGTGTTTTTCCTGCATGGCTAGATATGCATGTTCTGCGTGAGTTTGACCACAACAGCTATGGGTAATGACAGTGCCTCAAACAGACTCTTCCCCCTTTGCATAAGCAGTTTGTTTCATATCAATAACTTTGTAAAGTTGAACAGCCTAGTAAAAACAAGCAGTGGGACAGAACCCATGTGGGAAGTCAAATATATACTTGCATACTTTGCTGGGTCGGGAATGACATGGTAAAACAACTAAGTGAACAACAGCTTAAAAGTGAAACAGCCAAACAGATGAGATATTCTGATTTTTATTGTTACACTGGATAAGAACACCACAAGAGATAAAGCAAGAAATCTTTTTATTCTGATGTCTAACTGCTGAATGGTTAATTAGTGAACCTTCTTGGAACAAGGGAAAAAAAAAAGGAGTGCAAGAGAAATAAAAGGTAGAATAGAAATACACTTGTAAGAGTGAGAAATGGATAAAACCTGGGTTAGTATTGCTGATGTTCAACAATTACTAGTTTTAATTGAAATACTGCAAAACCTTTGTAGACGACACTTTCAACAGTTGTTTGGGCATAAATCTCTCATAAAGCACCACAGGACAGACTGCGGTAGATTGTTCTAGATAGCCCCACAGCAAAGAACTCCGAGATAGCCAGGAAAGGAGGATAAAAGCAAGCTTTTCTATTTGCACTCCTCATAAACCTAGCATATAAGATTCTCTTACATCAAGAGATGCGTCTTACAGGGATACAAACTGTCTTTCATGGGATCTGACTACTCAGCGTGTAAAGTGTTGGAATTACAGCTGCAAGGCAGTTTTACAATTGCTTCGTAGAACTCTATATCCTGTTCTATCATCAAAAAAATACAGACAAGTCCAAAGTTTGAACACATTTACGCCCCTCAAAATGTTGAAGAAAGTGAACTGCACAGAGACACCAGAAAGCTGCCTTGGACTTGCAAGGTAATAAACCCAAATAGCACTCTGAAAGGACATCTAAGAGAGGACGCAGCAATCCCTTCTTTTCTCTCTAGAATAGCTATTCAGAACACGTAAGAGCCAAGTGAAAATTAATCTGAGGTTGCATTCACTTCTGCATCAAGACTGACAGAATTTATGAAAATTTGTACAATCCCTGTACACACACAGTGTGCTGAATACCTTCTTGCTACTACTATATTAATTTACTTTTTAAAAGCAGATGTTACTAGAAATATCATACATAAAGATACATTTAAGAATTCCCAGGCACTCAAAAGCGTTTTATGATTTCGCTTTTTTACAGAACCAACAAATTAATGACATATTCCCCAAAGCAAAACCTAGCTTTATCACATACATGCACTCCAAAATTATGAGCATAAAGGCTTACATTAATTTTTAATCATTAAATCAGTTCTCCCAAAAAGCTTCTGCTTGTTCATTAGGTTGCAGCAAAGCTCATATGTTTCCAGTTACATAAAACGACGCAATTTAAATCCTTGCACAAATGATCAAACAAAACTCAGTAAAATAAAAAACTGTTTTTAAAATGGCTGTGTATGTCACACAACATCTTGGTGCACACACAAGATAATCAAGTAGTGTTCAAGAACCCCACCTCAAATCACTCTTCCATTTCTGAAACACATGCAGGCTACAATTTCTAATTTTAAGCACATTTCAAATGTTGGTTAAAGTCCAGCTGAATGGTCTTCCGTAGTTCAAATTCATGCATTAAAAAAAGCTGTGTCTGCTATGAAGCTAAACAATAGCTTTAGAAGTCAGAAAATAAATTATCTAAAATCCCTTTTACAAAACCTATCACTTAACCAGAATGGCAGAATGCTAAAAATAACAAGAGAAAAAATGTGGAAAACAATTTTTTTCCTCCTACAAACCAAGATTAAGGTGCTGGTTCTGTAGTATCAGTAGGCTGGGGCAGAGAGGCTGTAACAAGGGAAGCAGACTGCTAATAATCAGTTCTAGTTTGGACACTACAACATTATCTTTTCCTGAGCCATTTTTGGTCAATTATGCATAAAGGCTAAGTGTATTAGTTATCATCCATTTTTTTCATTAATAGCTATATTTTTCTAACTACTTTCCATCACAGTAGTTGCTCCTATGGCAACACATTCTCTAACACTCATTCCTTGAGAGTGACCGCACCACCGTAAATGAAAGACAATTGAATGGGGCAGCCTACATCTGTCCCTTATTTTCTGTTAGGAAGGCGTGTGAGTAACTGGCCAACTGGTTTGATTGCCAACAATTTCAATATTAAAAATATTTGCATCTATTACCAGTCAAAAGTAATATCTGCAATTTAAGAGAAAGAACAGCAGGTGATGTTGAAATTTTCATAGTACAGTAACTTCTAAAAAAATACTGTAGAAATACAAATGATTACAGCATTCCAGATTTTAAACTACTGGATGTTATGCTTTGGGAGAATAATTCCACTTGTATGTGATTATTTATGGCGAGATTTGGGGCTTTTTCTGGTTGGTTAGTGAAATCTTTACTGTCCAAGGATGTTGCTGCCTGCCCTCTTCCTCCTCTTCTCAGTAACTTCTGAATTCTTTGAGTAATTATAACCAATACTTTTTTTTTTTTTTTTTTTTTTTAACAGAAGGTTGGAATTTTCCAAAACATAATATTTAAACCCAGCAGAGGACAGAAAACTTTGTAAACGCCCTTAGGGGGAGGAGGGGAGCAGGAAATTGCAATAATCCAATATTGGATGAGAATCCTGATATGGAGAAATTTTTTGAGATTTCAATCCTCGTCAGACTGCAGAGAACCTACCCATACGAAAAAGTTAGAGAAGAAACAAACAAACTTCATTAGTTCTGCTTCCCCTGGATACGTTTGTAAAACCTCAGGTTTGCTTCAGTTTAGGATTTAAAAGAGGGGATGGCAAAGAGGAAGAAATGCGTTCCGTACATTTAATTAAGGCATCTTTCCAGCAAACTTTATGTGATCGCTTTTTGATGGTTTTTTTCCATTTTTCTTTTAACATACAGATGCTTTTTGTATGTTAACAAAAAAAAATTATTTTAATTTATCTGAATGCTCATGTACAAATGTATAGACACTGAAGAATACAGCACTTAGTTCTTCAGATGACTAAGAAAACCGTGTTTGAGAAAATTAAAGATAGTCATGTCCAAGAGTCTCTTCAACTGAAAATGTGAAAGAATAATTGCTGCAGCATGCTTAGGAGACTGATCCCTCAACCCCTGCCATGCCAAACCCATTATCACCCCAAAGGGGATAATAACTGTCATGCCTAGTCTCAAGCACAAGTACGTTTGTTAGTGCACTGACTGATACAGAAAATAAGGTCTAGCATAAGAGTTGCTTCACACTAAAGTGTGCTAATGAATCAAAGTGACTGGAGAGAATTTTAACCTTCACAGAGCAAAGGAGTTTGTTTGCTAACTAAGCAGAGGAAATAAGAGGCTAACAAAAGAGACATTTGTTGACTCAAGAAAGTAACACAAACAAGTAGGTTTTTTTCAAGTTCAGAAATAATAGCTTGAATATCTCCTGCATAAGGAGGAAAGATTATTAGTTCCAGGGTGAGAACAACAAAGGAAATATGTCTGGACAATTCGGAAGTCTCTGAAGAAGACTGGCTATGTGAGTGAACCAATCACACTGAAAGGATGGTTCCAGTAAAACAAATTCTCTCATCAGTAAGGTCTTCGTCTGAGGGCTTCAAAACAGACTGTCCCTAAAGGGAGGACCCAAAGGTGAAAAGCATGTACCAAGACTGAAATCTAGGCTGACATAAGTTCAACAGGTTAAAGAAAATGTTTTACAATCTATGTTTCTGCTGCACACATGGCTGAGAGCACAAGGAAGCAGCACATGCTGGCACCTTTTTAACAAGGTTTCAAAGAGCCAGACATAACGTTATTGTAAAACGTATATTCATTTTATTAAATGCAGATTAACATTCAATGCAGCAATGTTTTGAAATTTGTTTCTGTTTTCATTTTTGGAAAGATTTTCCAATATTTGCTCCTTTAGCTTTTCACTTACATTCAACACTCTCCTGGCTTTCTACACAGGTTTTTTTTTGTTTGTTTTGGTTTTTTTTTTTTTTTAACTACGCTGTATCCTGTCCTTCAAAGACCTCAGTTGTTTATTTCACAATTTAAGTAGGTCTACCATTCTGTATCTTCACAATCCAGTCTCCCTTCTAGAGATTTTTTTCCCCTGTTTTGATTACTCGAAATATCTCTAGGTTCAAACAACCCTATTTTGCTACACACAGAATAGCAGTGGCCCCCTGAATTTGCAAAGCCTGGGAGCAGCATGTTATATACTAGTTATTTGCAAACATGATCAAATTCAGCCCAACACATTCTGAATTCAGTACATACATTGCAGACCTTACGAGTCCCAGAGGCAGACTTTCTGCACATATTTCTGTCCAGGGAATCGTAGCCAAAACACACCAAGTCAAAACATAAAACTCTCAACTGGCGAGAGAGAGAGAGAGGTACATTCATACCTTTCACATAAAAGGAAAGAAGACATTTAAAGGCAAATATAAGAAGAGCTTTAAATCTCCTCTTTTAAAGCTCATTTGATTCCAGAAACATTTTTAGTTGTCTTAATTGCCTGATAAAAATGAAAACACCACCACCACGAAAAAAAAAAAAACCTACAGGAATACAGGAGGACAAATTTCAAACTGAAATACCCTTCAATACGTCAATAACTTGTCCGAAAATGAGCAATAAGTGTTGTGAAAACTGTGCTTCACAAAGCCCATAACATGACATTTTCCACCAATAAAGCAGACAACAGCAATTTTGCGATTCCACAAATTCCAGGCAGCTCTACTGTCCTTAATATTATTTTATTTATTCTAACACTCCATGCATCATGGTACCCCACGGACATCCTTACTTGCTGAAATCAGTTCTGTCCTGTGTACAAACACCTTGTCATCTTCCTTTGAGTTGTAGGAGACAATTTAAAAATTCAACTACTGTTACAGAATTGTATTAAAAGTGTAAATCAGAATCCTTCAGCTATTTCCATTTTTTTTAATTATAATTTTAAGGTTTCAGCTTTTGGAGTTCTTAAAAAAACCACAGTGTTACGAAAAAAATAAAAGAGATGCTTTAGAGTAAATGTTAGTATAGGTGCAAGAAGAATAATGTGTGACCTTTATAAAGGAGATGAAAAGAGTAGTTTTGGAATGTAGTTCATGTTGTAGGAGGGATAATAGCTTCCTTTTAGTGAATGCTGAAAAGCCACAAAGCAACACAATGACCGGTTCAGCAGCAACTTTAAAAGATTCCTATAAACCGGAATGGAGGAAAAATGGAACTAGATAAAAGGAGACATTTTTATAAGAAACGAATCCGCTCCCCTCTTCCCCATAATGAAAGTTATGTTCCCACTTTTTAAAAAAACAGCTCTGCTATGAGTCATGAAAAAAATGAAGTAACAATTACTTAGATATTTTCTGCTAACCAAAACCACACTTTTCAGTCTTTAAGGGATCATTTGTCCCTGAGACAACCACTCTGCTAAGACTAGACTATAAGTTATTGATGTTGTTTATGGAGGCGGGGGAGTGATTCCATCTGTCTGTGATGGGCACTGTAGGTTTTTAAAAGAAAATAGTCAATTCCAAACACTTTACTGATAGAACGCTCTCTGAATGCTTGACCTGAACAAACAGACTACCAGGTAACTGCTACTTAAGCTCGGTAACTGATTTGTTCATGATAATCATCTTACCCAGATGTACCTTACATTCTGGTTTACATGTGTGTGGGATCTCTACGTTATCTATGCTAATAAAACATTAATCAAGGGCCAAATTTATAGCAGGCACTTTATAAGTAAGGTCAGGACAGGTCAGCCTCACATAATAGGAAACAACTACAGGCTAGATCTTAACACTGTAACTGAACACCCTTGTTACTTTACCTTGGCCCTTGGGATCAAGACCAGTAGCAAAATGTTTTTTCTGCCTCAAAATGGTGTTTCCCTTAACGTAAAGTGAAATGCGACCATTACAATGCTCATTACTTCTAGAAATCTGGAGAACATTTATGCAGTGTAGAAGAAAAATCTCAAATAGCCATTTCGTCTACGATGCTGTTTACAGAGCCTTTTAATTTCTGTGTTAAATTATTCTATTTTTAGCTCGGTAGCACTGCCCTACTCCTGTGAAATCGATTTTCTGTTGAGATTATTACTAGCTTAAGTTGCTCGCCAACAGAATACTGCTTTTGAAAATGGCACTTTTAATTTCTTATAATGCTGCTTAGCAAAGACATCTTGAATAAAAATCCTTTTGAAAACATAAATATTGTTCTTAGTCTGCCTCATAATCTATTCCTAATGAAGAAAATATTGATGGCTCTGAATAGTCACCATGAGTTAAAGAACATGGCCTCAACAACTGCTCTGTCATTTTCTTTAAGTCTCAGTAATATACATATATAGTTACGGACAGAACATGAAGGCTGATTGGGAACACTAACACAATTTCTGCACTTTAAAGGGATACTTTTCCATTCTATAAAGTAGATAGAACATAAACGAGGAAACTGCAATCTAATTTTTGAGGCAAAGGCTTATTTAACAATTCCTAGCTATAATACCTTCCAAATATCAATTCCCTTATTCAAGAGATTAGTCAAATGCAAATTACAGTTTCAACGTTAACCAGTGCACAAGAACAGGAAGAAATCCATGATACTGTTATGCGATTTGTTCGATGAAACCAGAGCAGTCAGATTCTGTAAAATCTCTTATTTAGTATTAGAACTAAGTAGAACTGTTAAAGAAAATGAGTTTATGCTTGTGAGCCTCAAAGAAATTGTAACACAAACAGAAACAAAACAAAACAGCAGAAGCAAAATTCTAGGAAAGTATTTCAAGACACTTAAGTTGCCCTAAGTTCCTAAATGCTAAGACAGAGTTGCTATTTTGACTTACCTTCCTTCATTGACTAGCTCTATAAAGGCAAGACCAGCATTCTTTTGTATAGAGTTCTGCCACTCCTGAGAAAGAGAAAAAGAAGACAGTTGTAAAAATGAGACCAACAAAAACCATCTAGGGTTAGAAAGTCACGCTCCTTTTAAATTCTGATCACTTACACCACTAACAAACATAAAAAGCATTAATTGTGTGGTAATCAGGAAGGAAACAATCACCAGCAAGAACAAATAAGTGTCATCCATTCCAAGTCACATTCTGTGGAGGGCAGAAGAAAACAAAAACATCCCACAAATAACTCTTCATCGTTCACTATGTTGTGTGCTAATTCTCAGCTTGCTCTGGTTCACTGATCCTCTGCCTTAGTGAGACTTGGTAATACTAATATAATCTTTCAAATAAATTTAGTGCTTATTGTTTAAAAACAGATTTCTTAAATACTAATTACATATATAGATAATAGTCTTCTCATCTTTGCATCATATGTTCACTTCTAGTGCAAAAATCAGGTTTATCAAATAATACATCAATAACACCCAACACGTATTAAATTAAAAAAAAAAATAACAAATTAAAATAATTCTAACAGCACAGAGGCAGGCACCACACGTTTCTTACATCCAAGAGAACCCTTAGTAATAGCAAAATTCCACACGCCCTTCAGGAGTAGGTGCAGGTTCTGCCTGATCTCCTTATAAGACATTTTAAGAAGTAATCAACGAACACGACACATTAGTGGGGCTTCCTTCCTCTTTTGAAAGCTGACAAAGCAGCTGAATTTGTCAACAAAAATACAACAAAGCCTAGGAATCCCATACTCAATAGCAACAAATTGACAGAAATTAAAAAAAAAAAAAAAAATATGGAGTAACAAATGTGTGAGACATTGTAGAGAAAAAATACAGGGATTTGGAAAGAACAGACTGGATATAGCTCTTTATTTAATTCAGTCATAACTGTTTTAACTGTCTTAAGTTTGTTCCCCTTCTAAGCCAACAAAAGCCATGCAGGCAGGTATCTTAGCATTACATCAGCTTTCTTGATTTCCTTGTTTTATTGTAAGAAACAGCAATCCTAGCAATTATTTTTTTAGAAATCTTGACAGTTTTAGAACAGACAGAAAGCACAAAACTGCAGATTGATCTTAAATCTATTTCTGATTTCTAAGAACAGAAGTATTCAGCACTCACTGTACCACCAGAGAAAGTTTTTAGCTACCCGTATTTGCGAAGTGATATTACCCCTCTAAGTTAGAGACATCAAGTTTGATCAGACACACACAAAAACCAACAGAAAAATTAAAAGGTTGCCATGTTTCACTATCAACTCATTTTCTACTTCTTAATCATTTTTAATGTGTGACACTGTAATGTTGAAGTAGGCAGAATTAAGAGAAGAATAATTAGAATTTGTGATGTACTACTCCTCATGAATAATAAAGGATTTCATTACTTTTTATATAACTAGCTTAGATGCATTGCTAGTCATGTAACATTCTAAACGTCAGCTAGATTCCATTTACATACTGTTGCATTGATATATATTTTTTAATTATTATTACAATTTTTGTAATACCCCCAGTGGTATCACTGTTTTTTCCGGCTACATTTATTTTACTGATCTCTCTCCCATCATCCTTCCAATTCTCTCCCACTGCCTTCTTACTGTCACCACTACAAGACTTCAAGTTAGCCTGAAAGCTGTTTCAAATACTTTTAAGAAATATTTAATTCACTTAAAAAAGCCCTTTAGGTTGTTAATAATCTAAACAAAATAATTTGCAGAACTAATATTGTTAAGAGGCTCTTCTAATACAATATCGACTTGTAAATAGCTTTGTGTGAAGATTGTTAAAATGACTGTGTTAGCCAAAAGTTCCTGAAAAGCAAAAAAAAGTAAAAGTTCTTTTTACAACACTGCCCATCTGTTGCTCTACGTCAGTAATCTCTCTCTCTCATTAACAGAACTCTCTACAACACTTGGAAATTTAATTGGTGAAGATGGAGGATGCCAAAAGTGAAAAGAAGGCGTATTTATCATGATACTTTTCAGCATTTTTCTCTACATCAGACATCATCAAAAGCAGCGTTAGTCTAAACAATTTCACAAATCCCAGCTGAACACACCCTAAAGCTAGTTTTAATAGTTGAAAGAAAAGACTAATGGTCATCATATTTCATGATCCCTTCAATATTTCCCCACAGTATATGTTCTCTCAAACAATTACACTCAGTGTGCATATTGCATTATTATATCAACATCTTAGTTATCCATCTCCCAAAGGTATTAGGGAAAAAAACACGTTAAAAGCCTCAAACTCAACCACTAATGCAACTAAATAACTACAAAACACATTTCAGCACTTTCCTAAGGAAGGACTGTAAGAGAAGATCAACAAAGTCAATAATTTCATACCTGTTCTAAGCTGTACTTAATTGACCATCATTTCCGATGGCTGTAAATGTTTAGTAACTGAAAGACATAACCTACTTTTAATGCTTTTGGTCACTGTACAATGAGAATAGCGAAGCAGACAAAAAGGCAGAAGCACTATGCACAAATAGCTACACTGAAAAGCAACCATTTCAAGGAGACAAATAAGAAATCTCATTTTACTCAAATACCATGTCTGATGTGGAAACTTCTTAGCTCATTACTGTTTCACCCACTTCCTTAATGGAATCTGTAAACACTTTGAAAAGTACTCGAGACAAAATGCATGCATTATATCCTTTCCTGAAACGATGCTTTGAGCATCATCTGAATTATTGTTTTGTATAGAACACTATATTACATTTCCTGTCGCTACTGCGCAATCCTGTCATAAGCAAAATCATATCCCAGTCCTTTATAGCATCAATTTTATATCATCAACAAGATTCACTAACACATTATAAGTACACAAAGGTCATCAGTTGAAGAGACGAAGCAGTATTAGTATTAAAACCATTAAAACCACCCCTTCAGAAACAATCTCCTTCAAGGTTTGTATTTTAACCTACTGTCATCCCATTTGAGTTGGGCATTTCGTTCTTTTTTTTTTTTTTTAAATATCTATTTGACAGCTTTCTTTTTTAATTAATCCTAACTAATGATTAGTCATGTGACACTAAAATCCATGTAAATCACTGCCACATCTCCTTCGTCTGGGAAATACATGCTGACAGAAAACTAAAACAAGCATTAGACTACAACCAGCAATTTAGTAACCCAGTTCTTTAGTAACCTGGATCTACATGTGCAGTTATTCCACCTCAAAATACATTTAGAAGTCTTTCATACTACTCAATAATCTTTCTTCTTTTTTAAAAAAGAAGCCATGTCTCTCATTCTGTGGCAATATTAGATAAATACTGAAGATCCTTAAGTCTGTACTGAACTTGGATTTTCAGGTGTCACCTCTATCGATCAGTTATTTTTTCCATTTGCTGTTGGCTCCCTGCACATCCTGAATATTCCTGATCAGATTTAATAGTTGAGGAGCTCATTATTTATCCTTGCCCATCTAAAAGCCTTTTCTACAAGCATCAGCTAGTAGAAGCCAGTTTGAGAACAAATAAACGGAGGTAATTATTCTCAAAGTGCATTACAGACCAGTGGAACCCACTGCTAAAGAATGCTGCACTCCTTAAATGTAGGAGAAAGTGGAGCTGGCATGCAAGGAAAACTCACCAACATTTAGTAAAATCACAGTAACTCCAATCAACTGAGAAAATACCCCACGTTGACAGCAGCGGGAAAGAGGAAGAACACACATGGAGAAGTCATGGAGGAGCGTCACATACGCTTGCCCTATCTTATTCTTCTTGAGAATCTCTTTGCATCCACAGTTAGAGATCAAACAGAGTAAGGAAGGTAGAGCCCTTAACTAACACACAGTCATTTCTAAATTTTAATCACTCAAACAAATGCCAGGATTTATTTTTTAGAAATATTTGGATGGGTTGCAGTTTCAAGCGCTTGCATGTACACAGCAACATACAATTCATCCTCATCTGTGCACTCCTAGGAAATTAACAGAACCATATTTCAAAGAATTAACCAAAAATACATATCCAAGTTATATGAAAATATTTGTGAGCCTAATCCGTACTGATCTCACTGTTGAACAATTAAATATGCATCTCAAAAACATTCCAAAAAGTACCAAGAGATTAAAACTGCTCCATTGTCAAAGTATAGTAGTACCATTAAGTCATCTTTTATGTTTATATGTATACATGCACACTCACACATATCCCTTACATAACTTGTCAGAAAAAAAAAAATCGTCTGGCAATACTAACATATTAACCATGACGAATTATATCTCATGTTTGAAATGCACACTCAAATGCAAGAGAAGACAGGCAGTCAATTGTTTCTTAATCCACGCTTCCCATTAATCTGCTGAAGTTTTTAAAAATTTATTTTGATTCTTAAACAAATGAGAAGGATGACTTCCGTAGTGACAACTATGAATGGAGCACTAAGGAGTAGGGTGGGAATATGTGTTAACATGTGACTAGGAGACATATTATAGCCTAGACTAAAGGTCAAATCTGCGTGAAAAACATGTTCATGGAGAGATATTCTAATCTTTAAGTGTCTAAAGTAAACTATCAAGAACTTTTCAGCAGTGTTTGTACTTGGTGTCACCACTCTCTCAGCACCACATCCACTACAGGCATGAATGAACTCAGTAATAAAGAATATATAGCAAAAACTAGATTATATCTCAGATGTGTTTTTCATAATTAAAAAAAGCTAGACTGCACATTAAGCAGAGTATCTGACATCTGCAAACACATAACTTGCAGAGAGTTTGCTTAACATTTTTAAATCCCCAAAGACACATTGAAAATGAAAAACAGTATGGAATTAGGGAAAACATAACTAAAAACTATGCAATATTTTAATATCAAAGTAACACCTACTGAGTAGAGTACAAAAAAGCAAAATTTTGCAGAGATGAGACGTTTCAAACATAAGAGCAACCAGAAAATATATTTGAAGATGACCTTATTTAGAACAGTCATACAGGGATGCCCAAATAACAGTGGAATTAACAAAATAACAGTAATGGAAGAACAATCTGAAACTGATGGAGAAAAAAAATAATTTAAGTAATTACACACAAGCACCCTTCCACAGATAAACACATCACTGTTGCTGAACGTTGACATTTACAAAGAAAAGCAGTAGTCTGCAAAAATATTTACTGATGTTTCATCAGGAGAAAACTTATCAAACAGCTTTGAATTTATCCAAATTTACACTATGTATGTAAGCTTAAACATGGCATCAGCGTAACAAGTCAAGAAATCTGACTAGTCAATACAGAGGTTTTGACTGCAATAAGGATGATAGAAGTTACTCTAACCCTAGCCAGCTACAAGCTTGCAACTGATGATCATCATTATGCCTCTATCAGGGCTCCACACAGTCAGGCTGAACAAATGCATCCTATTAGTATATGGTCTGTCTGTTTGGCAACTCCAGTCTCAAGACAAATGGCAGCTGCTGCCCTTCAAGGTCTGAAGTCAAGTCCTCAGGGAGTCTAAAAGCCCAACTGGAAAAATCAAGGCCTGTTCATTAGAGACTGCTCCAGGGGAAATTTGCTCGGCTGCCATCAGAACTATATAAAAGAGCTAATTATTTTTATAAGACTTTTAAGCTATCAAACACACTCAGTTACAATAACAAGTATTTACTGCTGGTATTCAATTAAAAAAACAAAAAAAATTGCTTTTTGTAAAAAATAAAAATAAAAATAAAATAATAAATTAAAAATAAAAAAAAATTAAAAAATCAGCCAGCGAAGTCTCTGTATTTAAAAAATTAATGAATCTTCTAGGAGAAAGTTGCATAAAAATCAACTGGATTTTTATTCTCAAGGGGAGACCTAACATCGAGGATTCAATTGCGGGGAAATATTCTGAAATGCACTCAAATGTTACTAATGAACGCTAATGGTGAGTTGAGATTGCCTGTGTGACTGCCCCTGAAAAGAACAAGGAATGAAGAAAAGTGAGATTGCTCCTGCAAAACTGATTGAAAAGGGCCTGTGAGGTATATTTACTTGCTTTAAATCTGTGCCGTTAACCAACAACTGAAAATGCAGAAGTACATAAATGTATTATTGATAAGTTTGTTAAAAAGATACGGGAATCAGTTGGTACCAAACACCAAGACTGAACCAAAGAACTGAAAACTCTCAGTGAGTTGTTCCAGTATTTTTCTCTTGTTAAAACATAGAAATAAAACTTGTTATAACAACAGTTACTTTATAAAATGTACTCTATGGAATTGTAGAACATTTTTCAAGTATTTCATAACCACAAAGTCATTAACTACTTTAAAAAAGAAACTGAATCAAAGTAACCACTGCAACATTTTTCCAGCCACGCAGCATGACAACAATGTATTGAACTGTTACACTGTTAGAGATCACTGCTACAGCGTATTTATTGCATAGTATTTATTGTAAATCTTTTAAAAGTGTTGTATGAAATTCATTAGTGTTCCTTAATCAATTCTTGGATGAACATGCATGTTAGCTTCCGACAGCCTAATTCAAAAAAGCAATTACAACCCCAGTCCTTACGTAAGAGGATGACAGAAAGAAACTATGTTGAACCAGTTAAAAAGAATGAAAATTTAAAGAAAACAGATTAGGAATGATTTATACCAATGCCTAGTGCTGAAGTTAATTACAACTAACCCAATAAAATAGTTCCTTTATTATCGTACAGCAAGTAATAAACGGAGACACAGAAAACAGAACTCTTAGCTGACTTTTGCATGCTCAATTCAAGAGCACATTGCACTGAGAATTAAACAAGTAGTAAACAAGCCATACAGAAACAGCAGTTATTTAACTTAAAGCAGAAGACTCCCCTGCTGCTTAACCACTCGGGATATTCCATGGAAACAGAGCTTCCTATAAACTGGTATTATGTTGTTATTGGTAAATGCCTGAAATTACCTTATAATGAGAGTTTAATTTGAATACCTGAAGTTTGAGCTGACGTCACAGTAAGTTTCTATACATTCTGAAAGTAAATTATACACATACAGAGCTGGATTTGTTTTCATACTTGTGTGCCATATTGTTCAGTGAAATACTGAATAAAAAACCGTCAGCTTGTCAGACAATACCCTCTAAGCTATGAGATTAATTTTCAAGTGACAACTGCCGCCTTCTCTGCAAACTACAGAATTCTATTATAAAAGCAAAGCCATACCACATAAAACACTGAAGTACACACAATCTTTTCAAAAATACATACAGCCATAAAATCTTGTTGTAAGTTACTGTCGTCATCATTTATGGTGACATCAAACATTCTTACAGAGGAATTTTAGTAATAATAAAAGACCTTAACTTAGTTAATCAAAAAGTCCAAAAAAATGATTAAAACATAACTGCACAAACAGAATGCTACCTGTAAAAAGCATCACAGCATAGAGGCTGCATACTACCACAACTCATGAAATTTATTTTTGCATCCGGTTTCAAAAAGATACGAGCACATATATGAAAAACTTCCATTACATGCCATTTGGTGCAACCTAACTTACGACTTCATGAGTAAAATCACACCCCTAGAACTGATGTTGTACTACATGGGACAGATAAGTCTCCCCTAAACTCCAGTTCTTCTACATTTTCTCCTAGAGCAAGAAACTGTAGGATCAAGAAAAATCAAGTGGGCCGATCACTGATTTCAGGTCCACCTTTCCGACAGACAAAGCGATTTGCTTGGGCAGCCTATCCCTTCCTCTCCCTCATGAGCAGGCTGTTGCCATGACTTCATGAAATGACATTAGGGGTCAGGTTTAAGTTCATCTAGCAGCAAACCCTTTCCTCTGTAGTTTCTTCCTCAGGTTCTGTAACCAGCAGCTATTTTCAATGCAAAGATGAAAGGCAAAAGCTTATAAAAGAATAGGACAGATATCTTAGACATTAATTAAGAAACTGAAGTCCCAATCTTCCACAAAGAAATGCAGAAATGGAAAGCAAGAAACTAAGGCACATGAAACGAGTCAGAAAAACTGAAGTAACAAAAATGGACGACATGAGGAGAACAAAGAAGTGATACAAGCTTATTTTTTTTTCAAAATTATTAACTTAAATGCATATATGCACAAAGAAGAAAAATGAGCATGCATTCCTGCCACTACATTCTGCTTCCATACTGCATTCCTGTCCTCACTTGCCTGTCTTCTACATTCAGACTTGCTCCTTATTTGGTGTATTCATTATTCCACCGTTACATTACATGCAGCATCCCAGTTCTAATCTCCTCTGCCTTTATATATTGTTACAATAAATCCGATCAATAATTTTCTGCAAACCTTCCCATGCACATACAAAGTAATTTGTCCAAAAATAAAAGTACTACCATTTATATTTAGGCAGAAATAAAAATAAATGTCTTTAAGTACTCAGACAGTACTGAGAAATTTAGCTCATTCTTCTGAATCCAAGTTGACTCAGAAGTAGGGCTTGAAACCTAAAATATGAACCTCAATCATTTTCACGGCTGTGTTATCTAAATTACGAGCTTTTTAACTTGAGTAAAATCTCTTAAAATATTTGTATGAAGACAAGTGAATCACAGACAAGCCTATCTGATGATTTTTCCAGTTGCTGAGAGACATAAAAGGGCACAAACAAGTTGCAAGTAAGCCTCAACTTTAGACTGCAACTGCTCACCACCACAGTGCAAACCTCACCCTGCTTCAACTCCTGCTTGGCAACAGCAAGATCGAAATGATTTGGCTTGTTAACATGAACAAAAAACATTCATGTATGTGTAATTAGTATAAAGCTTAAAAGACAACGCTGCCACTCTCTGAACTTTCCACAAGCTCACCCCCTACCCTCCACCAAACCTCTTTCCATGGTCTCAAATTAAACAGACTAGCTGTAAAACAGCAGGGTGTCAAATTAAGGC
Source organism: Centrocercus urophasianus (assembly GCF_019232065.1). Classification (NCBI taxonomy): domain Eukaryota; kingdom Metazoa; phylum Chordata; class Aves; order Galliformes; family Phasianidae; genus Centrocercus; species Centrocercus urophasianus. Next base: position 1,698,893 of record NW_024884866.1, on the reverse strand, counting down.
ACGCTTTATTTTCAGAGGTCTCCACACTTTGCGGCTGACTTCCTGTCAGGAAGAGTTCCATTTCAGTGCAGAGCCCCATCAGCAGGGAGCTCACAGAATTAAGTGCCAGTTGATATTACTTTGTTTTGCATTTACCACCCATGAGAATATTGTTCAAAGATCTAGTTATAAAGTCAGCATGGTATCATCCTTCTGACTAGACTGCCAAGCCACAGGGTGTGCTCTCGCTGCACAAAACTCACCTTAAATGGTGGTGTTTTTTTAAGTCCTAGTGAGCTGGTGAAGCAACAGGATGCCTTTTTTCTTCAGAAAAGTCTTGCTTCTATAGCTAAATTATGTTCTTGTTAACATCTGTAGCATCTGCAGTGTACATTCATGGATGTGAAACTGACCTGTAACCTACCAGACTCCCAAAACTCACGTTTAAGTTATACAGTCTGCTCTCTTCTCTGAACATGAAAACAATTACACATTAATCATACAAACCCTCAGCAGTTTTAAATTCTACAGGCTAGGGCTTTTAACTGAAGTGGACACATTTCCCATTCAACTGCTACCTGTCCCAAATTCCTGATCAAATGTAAGTAATTTGCATTTCATAAGAGAAATTTTCTCAGTAAGAGTCTCTAGTATCTGAAGAGCCCACAGAATAACCACTAAAGATAGCTCTTTAAAAAAATAAATAAATAAAGGAAGGGAGGGATATTCTTTTTCCCCTTCCAAATTTTTCTAATAGAAAAATTTACATTTTCATAAGATGACATTAGGAAGTTCATGTCTCTCTCTCCTCCAGCAAAGCAAACTATTGCTAAGGGCTTTTGTGCCTTTCTTTCAATTTTATCTCTTATTCTTTCCTCTATCCAAAGTCTTCACGTCATTCTGACTTTTCCAAGTGAACTGTCCCAAGAATCAACTCCTTACCCAAATCCACACCAAAGCACCATAGCTTCACTGAAAATTACAGAGGACATTTTTCAAATGGGGTCAAAATCAGATAACCAGATATAACAATTTCTTACCAGGAAGCCACCTCTATTGCTTTGATGATTATTTATGTCCAACATGCACTAACAACAACCCCATGTAATAAAATATCAAATACCAAAGTAACTCATATTTAGCAAATACCAGATATTCTTCTATTTTTCTCAAACTAAATGTCATACTCGGTAGTTTTTACCTAGCTTACGATTCCACATCATATATTCCACCCCTAAATTGAGAAGTGAGCAAAGCTTTAATGTATCTCCTAGACTATAAAACATGGAGAGATGTAAGGAAATAAAGACAAAGAAGTAGCTTATGTATTTTAACTACTGTGACCACTACGTGTTAGGACGCTAGATGTACACAACTACACAGTGCTTACTATACCATTATTAGGCCACTTACTATTCAGGTAGTATTGACAAATCATTCCCAATACATTCTAATCTATTTCCACAGTTAAAACCAACAGCTCAGTTTAAATTACACACCTCTTTGATTTCTACTGTTATGCAAACTATGAATATACACCTGCTTTACAGACTTTATGGAAACCAATCCCTTTCTACCAGTTTATTTAAAAAAATAAATTAAAATAGTTAGTGGACACAGTGGCTTTAAGCTCCTGATCTGTAAGCCACACTAGCAGCAAACAGACCACATTACTGACAAAGCCAACAACTACACTAAGAAAAAAGACAAAATTGAAACGTACCATAAATGCAGCAAACAAAAGTGGAACCCAATTAGTGTGTTCATTAGTGATTTTTATCAAAAATTCCTCTTCAGAAACTGCTATTTCTTAGCTTAGAGCAGCTTGTCAGTTAATTCCATTGAATTCAATGCAGGTTTGTTTTGTTTTTTTGTTGTTGTTGTTGTTGTTGTTTGTTTGTTTTTTTAAGGAAGATATGTTTCAAGCAATTTAGAACAGAACAGGAATTCCAGCTAAGAATGAAGTTCCAACAGTCGAGTTCCGCGTTGTTCTGGACTTTCACACAATATATTACAGTAGCCTAGTTCTGAAGAGACAAAGTCTACAATACTACTTACGTCACAAAAAAAAAAAAAAAATCCAAAACTAATTCCAAAAGTAATTTCAGCATACTTCAGTTCAAAGAAAAGGATTTAAATAAACAAAAACAGCTGGAAATCCTATCAGAATGGGAAACTGGCAGGAAGGTTTCAGCCTCTACCAACATACCAACATCCACCTCTGACACTATCATGTTGTGGGCCAAGATAATAAAATAGGAGGCACTACTTTTGGAGCAGCCCTCAGAATAACTAGGGAGAACTTTTCAAGAGATAGCTCATAAAAAAACAACTACAGCACTAAAAATACCCTGAAGCAGCACTGCACATAAAAACTCAAAAGACACGTCCCAAATACTTGTCATCCAAGAGCGTCTTCAAGACAGGAGAAGTATCTTTCATTTTGCGTGCCAGTTACAGTGGCCGTGCAATATTTGTTAAGAAACTGCCTTAGGAATCCTGCAACCACTACCCAAATAGCAATTAATAAAATGCCTGGCAATCCTGTGTTTCCATAAACAGCTTTATTGTTATGCCTTGCTTTATTTGGTACAGCATTAGACCTGAGACAGCTTCAGAATCTAGACAATCAGTAGCTGAATAAGAAGATACTGAACAGCCTGTGGAAGGAAGCAAGACATTTCATCCCTACAGAAAGCTAGGCTGGCAGATTTTCTTTCAATCTTCCAATTAATCAAAACAGCACAAACCGACTAACATACAATACAGAGTCTCTGGCACACCTGAGGATGATAGTTTTTTCTGGGCACCTGAAAACATTGAGCACTTCATAACACAGCAAAGAAAGTTAACAACACAAAGCAAACACCTATGGGCATGAGTGATCCAGCACCTTATCGTGAACATCACAATTTAGACTTTGGGAAGTCCTTTTTCCTATTTTATCTGTTATGTCATTAATCTTTACTATTTGCCTAACCAAGTTTTGTTTCTAATTATTTTCATCACAAGGCAAATTAGCATTCAAGATTTGGCTGTTGTGCTTTGCTTTCTTTTTAATCAAATACAGCTGCATTCATCTTTTTCTTTTTTTTTTTTTTTTTTAAAATCAGAATTATGCTATCCAAACTGTAATCCTTTTCTTTCTTAGTAAGAAAAAGCCTTTCTTGTTCAAACAATTGGGAAAACTGCTACAGATTCCAAGTGACTTGAAAATGAAATTAGTACTTGCACTGAAACGGACTGAAAGTCATTTGCCAGCAAGAAGTTCTACAAAATTTGATTTCTATACTAAGATGCACATGTTTTCAAATCATGGACCTAAAGGATTATTAGATCCTTTTATAACTAATTTTCAGCTATTAGAACACAATGTAATTAGATGGGAAATTATCATCTTGATAATAACGTCATCACCTAACAAGTGGGGCACACAAAAAGAATTCAAACAGCATTTATTCCAGAACACTGTTAGAGTTTTGATGTTTTCATTAGTTTCACCTGCCACGGTATCACAGTGATGCAGCTCTACAGATAACCTATATCCAATTCAATTAAAGCTTAATAACAATCACTATAATTATCCAAATGAAATTGCACTTAAAAGTAAATTAGAAACCAGTGCAGATCAAAATGCAACACTATATGCTCGGTTATATTCTGTGCAACAATAACTGAAAATCCCCCATCTTCTAGAACACCTAAAAACTCTGAGTAATGAAAAGGTTTACCACATTTTAAAACAGTGCAGAAATCTATTCCTGAGATAATGAATTTGGATCATCAATACAAAGCTTTCTGCGTACAGAATATCCAGAAAAGCCTAAAGATCCTATGATATTTTACAAACATTTAAGCACAAGGGCAGAGAAGAAGAATGGCGCGCAAAAAGTGTGCAAAAAAAACCAGTATCTTAACTACCATAATATTACACTTCCTTGGGGTAAATGCTGCTTTACTGTTTGTTCAAGGGTGCACATGTTGGTATTGTTCAAATAATTGAGTCCTTATCAGAGTAAAAGATACGATGCCATTAAAATACTTCCAGAATACGAGTTTATGCTCCTCTCCCCCATCTCCGCATGAAAACTGTATTTGATGAAGGTTCAATATAAATCCAACAGCTACAACTACACAGTTGTACTGCAATACTCCACAGCCCTATTTCCAGAAGATAAAAAGCCTAGAGACTACATGTACCCAAATATTGGTCTTGCTTTTGCAAAACCTGTCCCTTTGAAACAACAGGGAGCAGGAGGACCCAAGAAGCACTTTACCCCGCCCTACCAGCGAGCAGGGTATCAGAGGGTCAGGAGAAGGAGGAAGCATAAAAACACGATGCGGTATTCATCAATTCTTATTTCCTAAACTTTTTTTGAAGGTTGGATGGCTTACCACCAGTTATAGAAAATATTTGAATCAGTATGAATAAGTCTATTTTATGATCTAGAAAACTTTGATGCACTCATGTCAAACTACAGATCTGACAAGAAGAACTTAATTAGTTTTCTTACATATATTCCAGTGACAGTTGAGTTCATCTACTAAAAAAAGGATAAACAATTTTTCAAGAATTGCCAATTCTTTAAATTAGAAAGCATCACAGAATTATAGAGAACTTTATTCACCTTTTATTGCATCTTTTCACTGCGGATCTACAATAATAGAATTGTGTATTTCACACACGTGAGTAACAGAAATACGTTTTAGAAACTTCATGAGAGAGCAGGGAAGGTGATAGTTTTCCCTGTTTTGATGGAGTAGCTCAAGGAAACAAGTGACAAACGAAAGGACACACAGTAGCATATTTCCTTTATGGATGAACATACACGTGCCCCTTTAAGTTTAGAGAATAAGCATTTTATATGAAAACGCTTTTTTCAAGGATGACATCAAGTTTCTCCAAACAGAAGCCTTGCTTTACAATAGCGTGCAAACATCTTTACCATCCTAACGTCACTCACTTAAAAGGGATTTTAGACAAAGGACCTCACTCATTTAGCTTGTTTAATCACCCCAACAGGATACCAGCCTACATGGTGCTTCTAGATTCACTGTACTGTATGCATTTCTGATAAATGGGAAAAGAATAGATGACCTGGCAGAAGGCTCAGACAATAACATGTGATTTACAGGACATGAATACAGCTACTATAAGATTTATCTGACAGCCCTCTCCGATAGTGGACTGTTGAGTATCCGATGGAATGATTTCTAGTCTGGAAAGTCTGCTACTGAGTAGCCATACACATTATTTATTTATTAGATGTTTTGGGTTGAAACCATTTTTAAATGATGCACTTCACAATGCCCAGCCATAAATTTCGTTTTAAACCCTAGAAGGGAGGTAGTGTTATTGGAATGTGTGTCAGACTGAATTAGGATGAGCAACACAACGCTTTCATAAAGTGGCCTTGAACGCAACGTCGATTCTTTCAAAAATGATATTAATGTCAAATAAGCAGGAACACTTTGCAGTAATATTAAATGAAGGATTTCTTTATGATAGATTTATATAAATGTAAGTATACACACAGACACATGTCTGAAAATGTAGCGTGTCTATCAAAAACTCACAACTGTTTTCACCTTAGAAACAGCCTTTTGTCTGCATCGCAAACCACCTGTTTCTTCTTTTACTTTGCATAAACCACAAAACAATACATCAAAATATAAACACGAAAGCAAAACCCAGTAGTGAAGTTTTTTTTTCCACGTGTCTGAACACACAAACTTCCAAAGAGAAAAATCATTAACAAGGCACTGTAATACTTGAATCGAAATATGTTATTAAGATTTTTAATCACTTAACCGGAGGAGTTGCTGTGTTCTTGTGGGGAAAGTTACTTGGGAGACTTTGTTGTTCTATTTTGAACTACTAAAAAAAATATATATATATATATTTCAGACAAATCTAACTAAATACATTTTAAAAGATAAATCAAGAGCTTACAACAAAAATATGATGTTTAAAACAAATTTTCAGAAAGAGGTTAACATAAAAACACCAAAAAAATTAATCAGAACACTCTTTCAGTTTCATAAAATGATGGCTGACAAATTTGTGAAGTTTTAAATCAAATTTGCAGATACTTACTTTGTAACTCTGGCACATTATTTATGTGATTAAAAACTAGTTTTTGACCTGATCTTTTGATCTTTGGCACTTCATCCTCTCCATCTCCTCTTAAAAATTAATTAAAATTTTAGCAAAAGGATATCACTTCCCTTCCCACCCTATCTCGGTCAAAAAAAAATAAAAAAGGAAAAAAATCAATCAAGCTCAATCCCATCTCCTCCCAGTATCTGTAAACCGTCGTCTTGAAATTCAATTTCATATCTCTCAAGCTTTCATGTAGCAAAAGACAGTTCACTTCTTAACAAAATAAATCACTTCTGTGATTGCCATGCTGACCTCTTTGAATTAGGAAAATTCAAAGTGAAAAATGTAATTATCACCCCAGAACAATCTGTATACATCTGGAGCTAATTTTAGATTCATTTCTCACATCATTTTTCATATTCTGCCAAAAACTACAGCTGCTACGCAACTTAAAAAAAGATTCTGAGGTCTTTGTGACTTTACTGGTTTATTTCTACTATTTCAGCAAGAACAACCTCAGTCTCAGTAACCAGCAGTACTAAGCAATTGCTATATCCTCAATTTGATTAAATTAGTATTAAATGGCACTGTGACACGTATGACAAATAGATGCATTAGAGCACGTCATTTATTTCTTATCCCTTCCACTTCCCACAACCAAACAAGTGATGCACAGTAAGGACACATGATTTTAAAGAAAAGATTAGATTACTCTACCTAAAAAGAAGGAAAGGTTAATCATTAATTACTGAAACCAGGAGAAAGGATACCAAAATCTAATTTTTTTCAATGGCAATACAGCGTTATCAGACAAATATCTTGTATTCAGCTAGTTTTACTCATTAATGAGCAACATTAAAACTTGCATATAGATTTATTGGTGGTGATGAATCTTTTTTAATGCATATCAGTATCAAGTTCATGTTCTCTAGTTTACGAACGCCTGCTTCCAGCATTGCAATATGTAAAATAACTATCCCTAAATTCCAGAATTTCCACGAGGACTATAAGATTTCTTTCAGAATAAAAGCAATCTTTTCCAAAGAAAATGGAAAACCGGAGGAGCAAATTCCTACATACATTCATTCGTAATAAGCTTACTAGAAAACATAAGTACTCTTCACTAGTTCATTGTAAAATCTATTAGGTGTAATCTCCAGAAGTAACTGTTCTTATTGCATTTTATTGACAATGCAGACTACCGATTTTTCACACCTTCTATGATTCTTTCATTTGTATTCATGAAATGTCTATCAGCACACTCTAAATAAATTTGGCAATATAGGCACTAAAACGAATAAATCGATGTGAAGAAACATTAATTTTGCATTATCCTTATTCGTCAGGCAAGCAAACCATAAGGGCTGTAAATGAAGGTCAAAGGTTTTGAAATGGGTCAGAACCCTTGACCTCTAGACCAATACCATTCCCATTAAAAAAGGCTATTTTAAAGTTTTAAGTAGGGGAATTTACTACCAGAAAGGTATCATTTTTAAGGCACCAAAAGAAAGGCTCAATAAAAACATTCTTCCATTTAATTAGAAAAAAGAAAGCAATAATCAAAAAGAAAAAACAATTAATATAGCATAACATTCCTTGATCATAATTTTGAGAAAGCTATTGGGCTCTGTCTCTTATTCTACAAATTTAAGAATAGGGAAATTGCATCTAAAATATCTAAAACTTCTTTGCTTTTAGAAATGGAGAAAGTACCAGTTGACAACCAGGATTTGCTTTTACATTTTCCTCCAATTCTTATTGCTCGTCAAATCAATTAAGAATGACAGGGTTTCAAAAGCATTTATCACTCATTTCATAATCTCTACACAAAAGAAAAAATTTCGCACATCCCAGAGGATTCAGCATGCCAAGATGCAGATATCAATCTGTTTCTATATCCTTAATATTTCATTGACTCTATTTCATCTTGCAAAAATGACAGTACAGAAATACTTAGGCATGTCAAATTCAAGGTTATATAAACACACAACAGTAAGGTAACATAAAGCCTTTGGTACCTTCTCTCTCTGACCGAACAATCAAAACTGTTATTAAAAAAAAATTCTGCTTTTAGTAAGAGAAAAGACCTTACATCTCATATTTTTTAAATAATTACAAAATTTTAAATTGAAACTAAAATTTCAAGTAAATTTTTCATAGCAAATTCCATTGCATTCAAAGAACAATTCAGATGTTACATAGATCTCACCTGTGAGCAAAGAAGCATCACCAGCTCCACAACTGAACTGCTAGATTTCATACACACGAGGCCTACAAAAGGAAAAACAAAAATGTTAGACATAAAAACAAGTTTATTTGGCATCATTTGTTAACACAAAGTATTGTAATGTGCAATAGAAGCATCCCAACAATAAAAGAAAGCCGACATTCTCATACCACTTACAGTAGAATTTTGTACTTTATCAGCATTAAATAAAATTTTCTGAGGGAGACCATACATTCCATGCTTCGCATCGAAAGATGCAGCTAATAGTAATACATTACCTCCATTATTGAGAGTTTCATAAATGCTTGAATTTCAAAATGATCAGAACCATGGTTAACATATGTTACATTAAATTCACTGTATCTACATTTTGCTTCTTCTTGAAGGATTGGGTCATTATATATGCAGAGAAGGGAAATGGCTTTATGACCTTTGCTTTCTCCACTGCACGTTCTACATTCAGCCCCCAGCTATCAATCAAGTTTCCATTTTGTTCCATGGCAGCAGACATCCCAAACACTCTTATTAGTGCTTTGACCCCTAACCCCACACTAAACCTTAGCAGAAGTGCAAGCAGCAACTTATTATACATTCTCAATTGTTTATAAACTAATTTGACTACTATTATTATTTGCATTTGCACAATGTTTGGGATTAGTCTACAACTTTTCTTTTAGGCCAAAAATAATTATTTGTTTATTTTTGCCTACTCAAACCCAATCATTTTCTTTTTTTTTTTTTTTTTCAGCCTTCAAATCCACAATATATTTTTGTGCATATATCATATAAAAATCCATATATATGTAATATATAATATTATATATATATATATATATATATATATTTCTCTGTATAATCTATACTATAGTCAAAATATTTTCATAAAATCAGCAAGTTTGAAAAAGAGAATTTTGAAACCAGATTCTTCATATCGACGGAACAAAGAAAATACAAGTAGGATATTCATTTCCCTGGGTAAACAGCTTTTTCAGAAAAAATCTGTTATTCCAGTTAAACAAATGAATTTGTTCACAAGGCAGCTTCAATTAAAATATTTATAAGCTAAGGCAATTTCCATATGTATAATCAAAAGTAGAACTCTATCCTGTTCAGTCTTACAGAGAATACTAGCGTGACAATTCCTAGGCTTTTCCCTGTCATAAAAGCCCTGGGAGGCAGGCAGGTATAATACCTAAAAGGCAAGTTTAATTCTTAAAACAAATAACTTCAGTGAAGTTAAACATCAAGCCTGATACAAACACTTATTTGTGTTTGATACACTAACCGTGCTTCTGGCAACAGTGACAGTAGTCAGCACTATATGCAAGATGCCTGTCCAAATCTAGGAAATAAGCAAATTTAAAACTTTACCTATTACAGATATTGCTCAAATATAAGCCGTCAACACAAATTTATCAGCCATGAGCTTCCAGCACGTGAGTACTTAACTATTAGAAGTTACAACAAGCTCAGGGCCTAATTCAATTCACTGCTGCAACTGGACAGAAGCTGCATTTTTGCTCTAAAAATGGGTGAGCAAAACAGTTTTATATGATAAAATTAAGAAAAATCTGAAACACTCATGTTCACTATTATATCAAAATTATTCCAATAAATATGACTTCTTACATTCAGAACACTGACCTTTGCTTCACAGGACTCTGCCTTGTTTTTAGAAAAAACAGAAACCCAACTGTAGAAAGAAAACTCAGACCCTCTCAAGCTCAACCATTCAGTACTAGGAGAAGTCACTATTACTGCTGTACTCTTGAATCTTTATCACTTAAGAAGTGACACAAAATTCTTCTCAATGTATTCCTGTTACCTTCACTACTGCCCTCCCATGAGAAACCAAAACAACATAAGAAGTTTCTCATGTAAGAGATAGTTCATAACACCCTCTGACATAGTTTCCCATGTACCTGCTGTTACGGCAACGCCATGAAAATGCAAGGCTTTCTATCCTTACGTTTCTACATTCTACGCTTAATTCTGGGTCCAAGTTGTCTTTGTAAAGCACGCATGACATATTTCAAACATCAGTTTTTTGATACAATTCCCTGGAAGAATCAGAGAACTAGAATAGCACAGTAGTTGGTCTGACCTAATGCAAAATAGGAAACTATCAGATGAGATATAAACAAAGAAGTAGCGCACAGACAGGAAAGAGGAGGTAGCGGTGACAATGACCTCCAGCTGAGGAATTAAGACAGAGGAAAGGAAAGGCAGCAAAATCCAGTAGGCAGTTGCAAGGGAAGGCAGAAAGAAAGTTCCTAGGGCAGCACGAGCAGTGATAACAGACATTTTGAGTCTCTAAGATTAAAAAACAAAACAAAACAAAACAAATGCATGTGTTCTTAATGGAAACTTACTTGTACCTTCTATCAGCAACTCCTGCCCATGGCTGCCTAAAAGAGTTCGAGAAAGGAACGGAGCAAAATCCACAAAAATCTCTCTCAGAAGTGGGGCAGCTTTTTCCAAAGCATGTTCAAGTCTGTCTGTAATACTAGTAAAAAGACACATACGATTAACAAAACAAAACACTGGAGAAATTCTGCAGAAAGGAGCACAGAATTTTGCCAATGTCAAAGTGATACAGATGTATCAATATCCCAACACTTATATTTTCCCCAGCCCTGATTAGATATTGATCACCCGAACAACCTAAAACAAAGAAGTTTAATTGATTTTGATTGAAATGTGGAATTGGATTATCAACTGGAATATCAAAACGTAAGCCACAGCACAGCTCTTCGCATGTTCAATTACGGAATTTACCTCATATTTGAAGCAGAATCCTCAGGCACTGAAGAAACTGTAGGGACAGATGGCAGTTTTGAATTTGATGAACGCCTTCCTACAAGAGAGAATAAGAAACTAATGGTATAAGAAACACATAACAGAGGTTATACATCTGGATCAGACTTAAGTCTCACACTCCATTATGAGAAGCCATTGTTTTCAAGTACATGTGGGACTAGATAAACTCTTCAACCTCTCTGTACCACAAACTTGATTTGCCAAAAGACTCTTATTTAATTGCATTTGTACTTACCAAATATCGCCCTAGTAAGCTTTTAAAATGCTACTCTAGCATAAACAGAAAGTAATGCGCTGAAGCCCCCGCCAACTGCTTTAAGGAGGAACTCAGACTAAACTCATCTTTTCTGGCCTTATCACCCACAAGTCTCAATAAATTTAACACTTGCAACCCTGAAACAGATAGTGCATATAATGACCTACATAACCTAATACTCCTGTAATGCACTATTATATTCTACTACTATTAATTTAATACATACTAACATAAAGCCAAATTGCAACATTTTCAAGCATCTCTTTTGGTTACTGGAAGTGCTCGCCCAATTTTTAATTAACAGGAAACCTTTTACTTTCTGTTACCAGTGTTACCAGTGCATCTGATAAGGCAGAATACAAAACCAGTGTGTCTAGTTTTAAGCACTGCCACACAAGGATTCTGACAAGGACAGCTATGATAAAATTATCCATTGCACCATCAGCTTTATTAGCATGATGGCAGCAATATAACTTCATTTATGAGTTAACTGTTTCCCATTGATTATTCACAGGTTAATAGTGAAGACTGAGTCTTTTACGTGCCCTACACTTTAAAAAACAAACAACAAAAAAACACAATTGTGTTATGTCAAACTAACACTACATGGCTTCATCAGCAAGGTAGTAAATGCTGCCCAGTAAGAAAAGAGAAACACAAACTCCATACTGCAGTGTGGTTTGCTGGTTTGGTGTCAGCAGTGATAGACAGAGGCTAAGCAGAACAGCCAGAGATTCCACAGCTATTTGCAGCCAGAACAGGAATGGTGAAACTCACAAATCTTACACTGCATTTCAAATTATAGAGAGGAATGAATCTTAGCAAACAGATTTCGGTGAAATTCTGAGGAAAATGACCACTTTTAGACCATCTGCACTTCTGTCTCTCTGCAACTTAAGGCCCTGTCCTATTCCTCTTTCCTCTCAGTGTGACAGCTACAGAATCCCACTGCAGCTGAAGAAGGGCAGCAGAAGGAAGCATGAAACAACAGTTTAATCATAGTAGTTCCCATATCTAGCTTAGCAAAGACCTGATCCTTCTTAGAACAGTGACAGCAGAAAAACTCCCAATCACCCTACCTACAATGGTGTGTGGTCAACTGAACACAACCTTTGTGAAACTATGCTGCAAAGACCTTCAAAATGCCAACCAAGATCTGTCATCTACAACTTTTCAATGTTTTTTTACATGACTGAAGTGGAATAAATTTGTAAGAAGAAGGCAAAGCATACATCCTTGATACTAAGGTTATTTCTCCTGTCACATTTCAAACTTCTGCTCCAGAACACTGATACGTTATTCCCCAAGGATGTATTTTTCACTGTAAGACATGTTTGTCCCTAGTCACATTATAAAAGCAACATAGAAACTAATTAAAAAAAACAATGCACCAAAATTCTAAGTTCTCCTTCAATTTTTTTCTTCATAGGTAGATTTCTGCGCAAATGTGAATCACTCTTTTCATAAATTCAACATGAAACTCTTATATTGGCTTTTGTGTGGGATGACAGGGTCAGAAACAACTTTGGGTGGGCTATATAGAATGAGAGGAAAGAGTATAGAACAAAGCATTAGGTGAAAGTAAGGTAGAACGTGAATGTTCTACATGATCTTTCCAAAACAATGTATATAATCAAGGCAAATGAATATATATCGCTTCAGAGGGATAACTGGATTCACTGGGATTAGCTAGAATATTTTTCAATTTTGACTTCTTAAGTACTTCTGATAACTAGTGCTCACAGATATAACACTTTTTTTTTTTTTTAAATTAGGTTTTACACAGACAGACCACCTAAATACATTTTGGTCTTTCCAAAGAAGCAGCATTCAAATGATGTTCTGAAAATCAGAAAGATATTAACTTAAATAAATAAATAAGCCGAATATCACAGAAAGCAAAAATAAAAATAAATCAGCTATTCAAAAGTTCTTAACAGGGTAGTACATAACTACAGATAATAGCTACATACTATAACTATACTTTTTTTATACATACATTCATACCTAAATATACACAATATCTCTTTCCCCATTACTTCTTGTATTGAAACCTGAAAATAACTCATTTTAGTGATAACTTACATATTTTAACTATTTAAATACAATTCTCAGTTTTCTCTCTGAAGCCCAGCATCTCTACACTCACTAAAAAAAAAAAAAAAGTGCTTCAACTTAATACATAAGTGCCTAGTGACAGACTTCAGCCCATACACTGTCTGTCTGCTGAAATTTGCACACTGACTGGGGAAGCTGAACAGAATACAGGACTGACATTATATCTAAAGCCTCCAAAATAAGGAAGTCCTCTCAACAAGCAGACAGAAGAATATTTTGTTGCATAAAAGCATCCAGGCTTTTTACTATATATAAATCTGTGACCTGTAATCCACTAATCTTTGAGTACGTCAGAGTCATCAAAAATAAAAGGAAAATCAAAAAAAGGCTTTAGCAGTGCAGCAGGATGGCAGGAGTTTTACAGTTAAATGAGATGAAAGAAACTCAGTGCAGCATTTAGGCCACGAGTAAAATAACTGAAGGAAAAAAAAAAAAAAAAAAAAAAGGAAAACATCTGCTAAGACAATTAAAAGGCATAATAGCCATCGTGAGGCTAATAAAGAGACATGCACTGAATACTAGGTTATTTATTTTTTCTGAAGCACACAATAGCATTGGCAAAAATTTTGACAGGTAAAGGAACTGTCTGACCAACAAGGAGAGAATGACTACTCTTTTTAGAAATCGAAACAAACTTCCTAGTAGAGAACGACTAGGTCTAAATACATAAATGGAAAACCAATAAATATTAAATTAATATCAATCTTAAAACACAGAACAAAAAAAGAGCGCTAAAAAAATCTGAATTTGACAAAAGCTTAAGTCAGGAATTGAAGCATCTACACAAACTGATATTCTAATTTAAGCTTATGTAATGATATTTATGGTTTACATTTCTCCATGTTCATCATGACCTATACCCACATTTAACCTCAGACACATTTCATTATAAAGAGTGCATCTCCAATTTACCACAGCTGAGATTTTTAGATGTGATCAGTACACATGGTGGTATTTGCATTTCATTTTTGTTTTGTGAAAATCTTTTATTTCTGACTTTGACTCAAAAATGGCTTTTTATGCCAGTATGTTAGCTTTAAAAAAAAAAACTTCAGTAGCATATTTTCATCCACAACACACATGTGGGTAAGTGCAGTAGCTACTTCAAACATGTGGAACTAAACCAACTTATCTCTTCCTTATCCTTTCACTGATAAACTGGCTCCTTCAAACTGACAGTTTTACAGACATTAGCAAGGACATAAAAGAAAATGCAAATAGATCATCTGTCTAGCACCCTTGCAGTGAAATCTTATTGTTTATTCAAGGTCCCCAAAGGTCTAAACAAATGATGTTTCCAGCAATAAAATATTGTTAAAGCAACTCCTTCTGTAAGATCTTAATGCTTTAGCATAAGCATTTAAAATACGTGTGGGCAATACAGAAACAGCCGGTGACATACTTCGGTCTGGAAGGATGCAGACAACTCAAAAAACAAATGACTTATTACACTTCTTAATTTTGCACAACTGATCTAACATACTGAAATATACTGATGCCTTTTACAAAAGGAATACCTGGTAAAATCATGAGGTCGTTCAAAAACACACTTCCAGGCTAGAAGTGTAAAATGAAAGACTACAATGAAAGGTTTTTATAAGCTAATATAAGCTATCTGTTACATAAACATGTCTGCAGGTTAAACCAAAACAGATTTCACAAAACAATGGTGCATTCTGAAGAGAAGCTGTTCTAAAACTATTTTCATACTAGCATTCAAATATTTTACTGCATGTCATTAACATTTCAGATTATTTTCTAAGTGTCATCAAACTTGTTGGTAACTAGCCTTCAACTACTGTTACTGTTTAGTTCAATTGCTCTTTGAAATACTTATTATATTTCAATAGGTTTCTTGAATTACTACTGCACTGATGGTAACTCACTTCACGTGCACTTCAACTTGTGCCTGTCTCCCACCTTACTGCAAGACGTGAAGATATTTTTACCTCTGTATAAAAACCAATGAACACCATTCTTCTTTGCAAAAGCAGCTATGTGTGGGAGAAATTGTACATTTTCCAACACGTAGAACTAGGATGGACTCACAAATGCTTTTTTTTAACCTCGCGTTAGGGCTTAATCCCAGCTTCGATCCAAGTACCTATGCCTGTTTTCACCTCAGCCTTTGAAATGGCCTTGTTTATAACTTCAGACTTTGAGGAACAGACCATGCCTTCACTCAGGACAAGCAGACAGACAAGAGGCAAACAACAGAAACTGTGTGGAACTTCTCAGTGCTTTCTATACTTGGGAGTGCCAGTAAGGACAAGACACAATGCACATTTGCCTCTTCCCTTCATACTCCTTCTTTGTAAAAATGACACTTGAACAAGCATTTTCCAATTATTCAAAAGCCTCAAAATCACACCACAATAGTAACACACATACGCAATCCTTTAAGTATACAAATGGAGAAACAGCATCACAGAAAACAGCTGGAAAGAAAACTGCCAAATCATTCAAAAGAAATTCATACTACTTCAGAATGTTGCAACTGTAACTAAGATGTTTAAAAAGAAAACTAGGGGGCAAACAGATATACAAGCACCCTACTAGTACACTTACAGTACCTCAGACACCTTCACCAAGTCCTGCCTTCCCAATAGCCCTTCATGGGCACTTAGTGTGTAAAATATTAAATCTCACCTTCTGCCTAAAGCAAATTCCAAGAAGAAACAACTCAAGTGAATTCCTGCTCCCTGGGTAACGGTGCTCTTTTGCTCAATACCACACTCAGTAAGACAGGGCTAAGAAGAGCCTTTGTTTTCTCCATTTATTTTCAGGATCTTTCAAAAAACTGGGATAGAAATTTCAGCAGAAGACGTGCCCAGATATGAGCCATAGTAAAAATGTTCAAAAGCAAGTTTACATCACAAAGGGCAGATTTGTATACAGAAAGAGGTTTTTTTTGTGCTCTGAAATATTCAGTGCTTTGAGTAAGAGAATGGGAAGAAGCTTCTGCTAAAAGGACACACTGTTTGAGGCCAAATCATGTTTTCACCCTCTTCCAGAGTATCAGAGGAATAGAGCGAGCTGAGATGGTTATCATTTTAACTTGTCAACACCTCATATTTGGTAGGCCAGGACATGTCACATCCACTTGATATAAAGTCCAGCAAGCTTCAGACAATGTTAAGGGTCAAATATCTGAGATACTCACAGACTTCGAGCTATAGGCAAGTTAGGCAACTCTAGGAAAAAATGCTGGTGAGGAGATAGATCAATTCTATCACACAGCAAACATGAACAGACACCTCTGAAACTATATGGACTAATATTCCAGCATGCAATTTTGGTACTGCACCTGTAGGTGGAGGATGTTCACATACTGCCTAGAACTTATGCCCATATTACACTTATACACATTTTACAGCTAAAAAACTGTCACTTGCTGTTTCATTTTATTCCTATGTCTTTACCTCCTTTTCATCTGTTTTTGAGTAAAGCAATGCAAGTCTACACAGTAAGGCATTATATGTAAAGCTTAGTTGCTTTTTGAAAGGTATCATACAAACGCATATCAAACATGTCATAAAATATTTTCAACCTTAGAAAAAGCAGCTGAAATTTATTTTAAAATGTAGTAACGTCGTTCAATAAATAACTTTCATAAAGATTTGAAAGCCTACAATTTATACTCATTACATATACTGCCAGGCTTAGCTGTTTTCAAAGAACAGTTTTTCTTAATGATTAAGTAAACAGACTTGCAAAAAATGTTATCTAAAAAAATGAGTATGAAGTATTGACTCAGCTGCATGTAGACAAAAATGAGTGAAAAACATGATGTAAACTCTGGGAAAATTTTGTTTTTATTCTAATTTCATAGGAACTTCATTTATTGTTAATCCAATAAAGCTAAAGCCCTTATACAGAACTGCATTTCAAACTTAAACGTGAGCAATTTACCTAAGCAACACAAACATAAGCTACACTAACTCCGCACATTTTTTGTTTCCATGCCATTATTTTATTAGGAAAAAAGTCTCACATTTCATGTGAAATCATGATTTCATTTAACCCTTCACTTCTTCTTTTAATAAATTAGACTGCCAGCCTAAACACGTGTAATATTTTTATTCTGATTTGTTTCTTTTTATGCATATCTGTTCAGATTAGGTGCAGAATTTTTGCCAAAACTCCTAGACATGCTGAAAGTCACACAGTTACCAAACACAACAGTATTGTTTACTGTCTGCATTTCTTATACATTCCACAGACACAGGGACACTTGTATTTCTTCTCTACTTTCTTAGAAGGTAGAATAAATCTGAAAATCAGTGTTGATCTGATTTGTTTCCATTAAGAGCAAATAAACATTGCCTTAAGAAATGGTACTAAATAAGGCCATATCTAACCTGGGTAATAAGGCGAGAAATTAATACATTATAACTTACTTTAAAAAGCAATTTCAGGGTAGATCAGGTTTTATACATTTAAAAACAGATTCACTTCTCAGAGCCTATCTTCCCCAACAGCACTTTGCCATTTTAAGACGACATTCTTTCCTAGTCCAAACATAGTTACTAAACTGCTCTAGAGCAGCCTCCTGGAGTTTCAATCACTAAATGAATTCTGCCTTTTGCAAAGAATAAAAATTTATCAAGTTTCAACAGCTTTTCATTTATCATAGCTGGTAAAATGTTTTTGATTTCCCTATGAAACACAACGAGCAGCTCAAGATGACAACAAATATCTGCTGTACACATGAGAACATGGGAATGGGTTCTATTTTTTTACCTTTGCAATTTGGATACAAGATCATAAAAATGGGGGGAAAAAAATGTTCAACCACTGAAAACTGACATTTCCTTCATTAAGATGCAAATCACTTTCAAGTCTTGACATTGAACTTCACGAACACAATTATGAGAACCTAGATTAGCCTTGTGACTTCAACAGGGATAAGCAAAAAAGCACGCCTTTGACACAGCATAAGGCTAACTATCATTTATCTTAGATGGAACAACCAGAGAGACTAAGGGTTCAAAGGACCACTTTGCTTATAAACAACCTACTCATTTCTGTCCCTACTGCAAGAACTGTCCAAAGCAATTAGTTCAGCAGCAACACCAAATCTGACCTTAGACTAAAGGTACTGGAAACACTTTTATATCATTTTCAGTCCTAATTAGCGTTAAAAAAAACACACCCTCAGATAAATGTCCTACAATTTATAAATAATTTTTATATTCTATGTAACAAAGAAATTTGTTAAAAAATAGTATAATATATTGTGTTTACACTAAAAACAAATTAATAAATAATGATTGCTTTTTTAAAATCAGAAGAATTGTGAAATTATGCTACTTCAACACGATCAGACGTGCACTTGATCAGCTAAGAGGTAAAAAGAATACCTCAAAGAAGATTAACAAACATTTGTATTGTTTTTCAATAGAACATCATTTCTGCAATTTATTCTTATTCAAAAAAGATGAGATTGCGTTTGGGTTTTTTTGTTCATTTTTGCTTTGTCAGTTTTGTTTTTTTAAGCTCTTATGTATCTCCAGAATCAAAACTAAGCATAATAAAATTATCTGTGTGATAAATCACCGGAAAACATTCAAAAGGATGAAATCTTACACGGGTTCATGAATATAAAGTCACCGACATTTCATCAAGTTTAATTCAGTATCACATTTATTTTCCTGTAAAGCACTGTGAAGACCTTTAAGTGTCCCTTGCAACTCAAACAATTCTATGGAAGTATCTGGTACTGGCTTTTGTTACATGCACAGATAACAAATGCAAGCCTATAAACTACTACAGGAGATTATAGGACAGATACAAATACAGTAGTATGCTGGATACAGAAGTCTCAAAGGCCCTTTGGTCTGACTTAGTAATTTAGGAGATGTTATACCTGATGCACTCCAGTAATTCGTAATTCAGGGGAGAAAAGAAGAAACAAAATGGGACACTACAAAAAACCATCTTCCCAAATTGACACGTTCTCCAGTGAGAACATATAACCAGCAATAACTATCAAGAACTAGAAATAACTCATATGTAAAAAACAAACATATAAACAGTTAAAATACATATTAGTCAATATTACACCTGAAAGTAATTAATGAAAACAGTTATTTTCATTTAATGATTTAATACACACAACTCATTTTCATTAGGAAATCACGTAACTTGTTCATTTGCATTCACAATGGATGGTGGGGAAAAGGGAAGCAAGTATGGAAGGGTACTCTCACTTACCAGGAGATTCAGCTGACAAATCTGAAGCTTGTGCCGAATCTAAAGAAACCACACTGACAGCATTTGCAGGAGTACCCACAGGAGCTGTAGTAGCGGAAATGTTTGATTTCTTGGGTGGTACTACAACACTCCTACATGAAGACAACAAGTTACAAATTAATACTGTAGGAAAGTTCACACATAATCCTTGTTTACACATGTAGCACATACGCTTCTGTGTCCTGTCAAATGGTTGCTTGTTCTCTACTTTCATTTTTTGTGATCTATCTCATCCAAAAGGACACTTCACTGCCATTTGGTTTTTACAATAGCTTAATATCAAAGCCAGTTTATCAAAATTGCTGTGCAACAAGCATTCAGGTGCAACACAGTTTCAAGAAGGGTAAATGACAAAATCTATAGTAGAGGTTGCCTAGACAGTACTCCTTCTGATGTTCTAATGAACAACTCACAATTGAAGGATATACTATAGCTAAAAGTGGCCCAGTAGAATTGGTGTGTTAACATTCATTCAGCTGTCACATAAAGCTAATATAAAAATATATAAACACATAGCTAATAACCTAAGTTTGAGTATATCTTTGAAGTTTGGTTGACATATCAAAAGACTCTTAGCAGCAGAAGAAAATCTCCATTTTTTATGCGAGTTTAATTTCAGGCCTTGTAGTCAGCACTAAAGACGAAAAGATGCGAAGTGGGAAGTTAGGCATGGAGATTTATCTCGTATGTTACTACGACATCTATTTATGCCATACAAATTTCAATTAAATTGTAGCACTTTATTCCAAATACCTAAAAGGCCTTGTTAAGCATACGTTAAAGGCATTTTTAATTGCAAGTTAGCTCCATAAACATGCAAAAACCCAGCTAATGAGGTAAAGAGTACAGCTGATATATAATGCACTCCCACAGCAGCGCTTACTTTTAATTACCTGGTGTTAACCGTAAGCCGAAAGTCTTCAACATTCAATTTATTTAATCACATCTTTTGTTGGCAGTACTATAACCACACGCTGAAACTATTCCCTTAATAGCCTTAAAACATTCATTTTCTAAATAAAGTAACTTAAAAATGACCCAAATAAAGGTGTGATAATAGTAATCAAGAAGTTCTGTTAGATATTTCTAAAATCATTCTTGTCACAATGAAGAAAAGAACGTAATGGATTCGACTCCCTTCAGTTCAAAGGATGTCACAGAAGCTAGACAATGTTAGTGACCAAATCAACCCTTCTTAATGGCAGGAGGAGGCAGCCACCGTACTTGGAGGTACTACATGTCATATCATTATAAGGGTGACTGCTAATGTTAACTATACACTAAAAAATAGAAGCAACAACACCTGAGACCCAAATCTAGATACTGTGCCCAAACAAATGAATTTCACTGATAGGCTCGTGTCAGTTTCCCCCCCAAAATGAACAATGCACTCTTAAGATTCATTTATTCAGATAGTCTTCTAAATTGTATCTGCACTACCAATTAATTCTGCGTTCCCAAAGTATAACAAAGGGATATTTTGCTCAATATTGTGCGATATCAGCCGCCTGGAAATTGTTACTGCTAAGCTGTAAAACGCTGGGATAGGTTCAGGAACTCACCAAGTTTATTTGGTAGAAAATGGACATTTCCCCAATATACCAAATGCACTATTAATGTCCAGGTGTACTCCCCTACTGATTTTAAGCTTTTGTAACCAATTCAAAAAATACTGACCAATAATACTAACCAAAATTAAACAGACAAGTTAGAAATACATGTCTACTCTCATAGATTGCATAACGTCTCAATGAATGAGCTGGAAATGAGCACACTCACTAAGATACAGAAACAAATAGTTCTTTACAGCCAACAACTACACCCACAATTACATTGCATGCAATGCAGAACGGCAGAACATCTACTAACAAATTCTGGTGCCACCTGTAGACATCAATTATGCATAAATAGGTTGTGTCTAAGATACGATTCACATAACTTTAAATTGGAAGACATAGAATTACCTTCTACAGTCTCTTCTGCAGTTACAAAGTCTTATGTTTCCAGCTCAAAAGTCTATCATAATTCTCTTGAAGCATGAAATCAGGATGGCTGGGCCCTCTGACTATCTATGAGCACTACAGGTCCTATTCCACGGTTCCACTAAGATCCCCAAGAACTAGGAAGCAGCTAGTATTTCAAGACTTAAAGGGCAACTCAGATGCATATCTTAAAAATACCAGATACACATAACTGGATGAACTTGTAACTTCAGATATTAGAAACCTCCCCATTTTGGATGAAAATACAGAAATAAACATGTTCTCCTCTACATGACAGTCTATGCGGACATGAAAAAAATCCTATTTCATTTTCTGAGCTGTTTCTAGCATAACACCACATACGATCATTCCATCCTGTAAGCTTCTATTGACCTTCAGCATGCTTTAGCGTACCTGCATTGAGGGAGCACCTTCAAGAAGTTGCAAGATTCTCTATAGCTACCCAAGGAGAAGTGCATTCAAAAAAAAGAAATTACAGAGATTTTTTCTCTGGGCTGTGACAGCAGTGAGTGCAACAGACCCTTCTGCCTTTTAAGATATTTTGCATACCTTCTCACCTTCAAATCTGTAGAGATTTCGATGTGCACATTAAGCTACCACTCTCATTCATTCAGCAACTTACTTCCCATCATTAACATAAAAAGGAATTATATTCCAACATTTTCACTGTAATTTTCAGTACATAGCAATGGCATTCACTTTAAGGAAGATACTTAGCACTAGGCATATAGCACCAATACACAGCTACAAGGAAGAGATGTTGACAGACTTACTAGTAGTAACTACCTAACTTCTTCCCTTTCACTTCGATCCCATGAACAAAAATGAATAATCACACACTTCAGACTGTGAAATACAGAAGAACCTATGCAGTACAAATTAGTGTGCGCAAACCTATTGCAGAGACACAGCTCCTACATGCTCTGTGCAAGAAACACTCCCAGTAAAAGTCTTCTAAGAAACTGATCGTTTTTCACACCTGGTAAGCCTTTTTTTTCCTAAGCTTTTAGATCAAGAAAAACCTGTTTCATGAATTTCACCATAATTTCTCTGTTTAGAGGCCATTTGAGACCTCGGTCCCCTGTTTCAAACTTGCTAAAAGGTCCAGAGACTGCTAATGACACACCATGACCAAAGACTTCTGCTGTACTTCATAAACATTGAACAAAATGAAGGACAACTGTTCAGTGGGTGGAGAAATAGCTGCTTCACATTAAGAAGTCTAAACCTTGGAAGAAAACAGAAGCATAAAAGAATTCACCATAAAGCTGTTTTTACCTCTAACTTCCAGTTCTGAATGGAACTTATTTTAGACAGTGACCTTAAAAGGTCAACTGAAGTAATTCAAACAAAATAAACAGCATCTTTGGTGAGGAAAAATCTGAAGCTCACAGCCAGAAGTGTCAGATATTGGCCAAAAATACAATATGAAGACATCTCAAAACCCCAAATGTACTTTTGCTCTTTGCCTTATGGTCAGTCACCATAACTACTTTATTCAAAAACGCTTCAAGTATTGCAAGAACGATCAACTGAAGCATCAGAATATTTTCATTATTTCATAGACGAGCATGACTGCAATATTTGTAATGTAATCATAGTATTGTAGAATGTTTACTTCTACGCACATTTTCCCATTCCATCTCCACTGGAAAAGCACGTTTTTGAAAAACACATGAATAACTTAGCATATATTCAAAGCATAAAGGTTGGCCGTTTTCTTTTATTCAAATCATTAAATTCTCTCATTTTTACTTGTTTGCACAGGAACGCGGTATTTTCTCTGAATATTAAGGTAGAGATGTAATGGTTAAAAAGAATCACTATTATTTTTACAAGATTAATTAAATGCTAATAGAAGTAAAATCAATATTACTACTGGAAAAACTGCATGGGAATGGACATAACTAAATGTACAAAAACAATATATCTATAAATGTACATTAATTTCATCAGAATAGCAACCAACATTCAGCAACCTCACACGTGGCTAGAGACGTGTTACATCGAAGAAAACCATCAACACATTTCAGTCCTTAATATCTGAAGTACCACAGCATTTCAGTTAATTATTATTTCTGGTTGCATTTGTAAATTATAACATCTATTGTCATAACATTCTGATACAGAAGAAATAAACTAGAAAAATACGTAATATTCTTAACACATATCAAGCAGATCTCCAGCACTATTTTGAAAACGATAGTCCAATTGCCTCTTTCACCTAACTATATGTTCTCCTTTATAATTAGAAATCAAATTTTTAAGGCTTGAAGGAGGAGTTTACAGCAAGTGAACTGATAAACGTAGGTCAGGCATAGTGAGAATTAACCACCATAAATACATCTTAGCCAGAAGGTCAGTGTGTTATTAGTCCCAATTATGCTGAAGTGTAAGAAGCCTTCGTGTTGCAGACAATTATTCACTGCTGAATGAGCACAGACCACTGAGCTGAACGCTGACTTCTATCACAGACAAAGGTTTGCACAACAATGATCCATTCTGCCAAATTCTATAAGGATTTACATACTGAAAGCTTTCTTGTTTTCAAGATCACAGATTCCTTTGTTTCAATGAAGTACGAAATGTATACAAATACATCATAAATTTTGAGCACATTTTTCCTAATTATTTATTCTTTGCAAGTTGGCAAGTCCACAATTGATTTTATAAGTATTTTAAGTAACAGATTTACCTTGGGCAGCAGACAAACATTCCTAATACAACATGGGCCAGGCCAAACTGATGATCTCACTACAATTTAAAAATAGTTACATGAGCTCTAATTTCTCTTGACATACAGGAATTTATATGAATATAAATCTCAGCATTCAAGTGTTTAGCACTGAGCAGCAAAATAGGTGACGGTATGTCTGTTTCCCTAAGGGATACTGGTTTCAATTCAAAAAGAAGTTAGTCTTGTTCCAGGCTATCAGAATGATGACCACTCACGAGCTCCTGTGCAACGAGCAAAGACCAATAAAGAGGATCAGAGACTTATTTTTACCTCTACTCTGTAAGCCAGGAAAGCAGCCTGCCATGTCAGCATCATTCTACGGGCTCTGCTGTCTGCAGATAATACCCATTCTCTTACGTCCCTTTAAATACCCAAGTAGAAAGAAAGAGTAAGAGACTCTCTCAGAGCCATGAGAGATCAGAGACCAGGCAGCAGAAAGACAAGATAGAAAGAAATCAGCTTTAAATCAACTTGGCAGGGAGGCGACTTCAAATGACTTGACTCTTCAACTAACTCAAAATGCAGATTTTCGGGGCACCAAAACTTCTCATCAGTGCACGGACCAAAAAATTCAGAAATTCAACATTCTCATATTCTGTCCTTATCTGTGACTAGGGGACTTAATCTTGTAAATGAGAATTTCACTCTTTTTATACTTCAAGCCTAAATCAATGAAGTCTAAAATGTATTGATTCATATAAAAATCAACTTGATATCTAATACAAAATACAAGATCATGATTTGAAAGTCTCTGTTCTTCAAAACCCTTTATATCAGCTTCCAATAATAACATGCGAGAAAATGCAAGGTGAGACCAAGTTATTATTTTGCACTGCATAGTAAAAACATTCAACTGAAATTTCTGCTTCTCTTTTTCTTTCCTTTTTTTTTTTTTTTTTTTTAAAACCTGAACTGCTTTTCTTTCCAATTTATTTAAATTTGTTTGCATTAGCCTCCTGTCCTTTTCTACAGGATTACTACTAAGTAAGAAAACCGTTGTTTCAGGACTCACTGAAATTGTAACATTCATTTAGTCCCCGTGGATGCTGGTAAAAGCCAATGCAAGTCTTGAACTTTATCATGATAAACCCTTGGCACCCACTAATCACAGGATTGTATCTTCACATAAGATAAGGGGAAGATTTTTGGCATGGGAATGAACACACTCACCTAGCTGTTTGCGAAGGCTCAGAACCTGGCAGCCTTTCAGTAAGGTTTCACTCACATAGCTGTTACTGTATACTCTCCAGCTATGGCTGGGAAGTTGATAATCCTTGAGATACGAGGAGAGTTTTGATTTCTGACACAGCATTCCTGAGATAAATGCAGGATCAGAGAGATACTTCGAAATTCCCAGAGACACCCCAGCAGTAAACCGCTACGTGAGAACAACTTTTAACCAAGTGGGGTTTTTTTGTTTTTAGGAAAGAAAGTTGAATACTAACTTTCAGAGCTTGTTCGCTATCAGACAACACGTTATATTTAAACCAGACGCAGAAAGAGAGCATCCCAATGCCTGTTTTTCCAAACTTACTTGATGTACTCTTTGCATTTTTGTGTAGCCCAGAGATGAAAGCTCTGTTACAGTTTGCCATACAAGGTTTTTGTTTCCCTGGTGCAACTCTTTCCAACGACTGCCACTACATATGATGTCACTGTATTTTAAGTGATCGTATTATCTAAAGATAGAAACCACTTTCAAGTAGTCATGAAACTTTCCCCCACGCATCATTTTAAACATACATGTTTCACATATACAGTTACTGTATCTTCTTGATTAGCAGATTTACTACTAGTTAGAAACAAACCTCATCAGAAATAAGCATTTAATCAGAAATGCAAGATTGTGAGTGTCCCTTCCAGATTACAACTGACTAAGGATAAAAATTCTCCACCATTAAGTACACTTTTGTCTGTCTGACATACCCATAAAGAAAAAACCACGATAAAAATGCATCCAAGAAACACAGAACAGCTGGCTTAATGAGGTCACATGCAACTACTGATGGACCAAATATTTTATCCTAGCTCACAACCTTCTCCTCATTTATTTAGCTCCTCCCATCAAACACAAAAAGTCACAGTAAAGTAAAACCCTCATGATGGCGTGGAGTAGCCAAGGTAGCTGCATGAACCCCCACAGAACTGCCTGCCCTCTGCTCCTCCATTCATAAGCATGCTGCTGCTTTACTGCTTCCATCTACGCACAATATCACAAAACCCCTTCCACATGCCCGTATACATTTCTTGCTAAACTGCTTTAGTTTCAGTGACAAAGTAATTATGTCTCAAGGTCAAGTAATTTCAGAGTGGCAGTTAGAAATGACTGGCAATATGGAGAACGAAAAAGAAGAGTCCATCTGGGACTGTGTGTCACTGGAAAGATGAAAAGGCAAAAAAGCATGTAGTTCTTTACCAAATATACCACTTTTTGTGGTTCAAACCTCTATCATTCAACAATGAACCGTAAGAATTTCCTGAAGACAAACAGCAGTCACAGCTCTAAAGTTGTACATTATGTCACATCAATTGTCCACTTACTCTAAAGAGCAACAATGGGTATTTATAGGGAAGTGCCACAAGGAGCAGAAACAGAGGGGCATGACAGGTTATTATTCAGTGTCTCTGTTCTCCTACTTTTAAGACTATCTTCACCTTCTTTTTGCTCCCCAAACATTTTCTCCTGTTCAGCATTTAAGCATAAATGTAATATTTGAAAGAAGAGCAAAGGAGCCAAGTGCTAGTACACACCATCTGTAATCTAGCCAGAGAACAAGCACTATTCCTGCTTCCATTAGCAATATGGGGATCTGAACTGACAAAAATGTTGATACAGCTGCATTCACACCACTGGCAAAGTTGCACTTTTTTGGGGGGTCATCACTAGTTTAAGACGGTTACAGACTGCAGAGATACTAGAGCCAAAGGATATCCATAAATAAGTAAATAATACCTTGCTAACCAGGGATCTCTCACATGAGATTCACTGTCAGTTTTCCGTACACGACTAAGGCTTTTCTAGAGGCAGGCGTGCAAATATATGAAGGATTCTTTGTTTTGTCCTTAGTTTTATTCGCTGTCTTTGAGGAAAAAAAAAAAAGCAGGAAGAACAGTAAAAGACAATGTGGCCTAATATATTTTGGAAAAGATGAAGAGCTAATGAGATTGAGATTTAGGGAATACCAAAATCATCATCAGGAAAAAGAGATTTCAAAAAGAAAAGAAAAAAAAAGGAGGGAGGGGGGTAAGGGGAAGCATTTTAAACTCACTGTATTAGGAATATAAAACAAAACGGAAAAAATGGGTTCTAGCTATTATAATAACAAAGCAAATCTAACAATTTAGGAATACATATCATGAATGAAGCCTGAAAGACTGAAAACAGGACTTGAGCACCACATAGCAATACAAACATGTATTTTCACAAACAAATATAAAAGTAGTCTAGAGGTGGAATTACACCCAGTTGATTTCTCCATTGTCTCCACTATCCATTTGTTAACTAGCCAGCATTCTTTTGGTCCACAGCAAGAGAAACTACATACATAGCCCTATTACCAATAGACATGCTAATCTACGCAAGTGAATTTCTTTATCATCCATTGTATTTCCAGGGTCCTTTGAAACTAATAAAAAGCACATTACGTAACATAACTCATTAGACTGTGAGCCAATTCCTCATTTAGGACATGTACAATGTATGGTTCCTCTTCTTCGTGCTGGGACCAACTTAGTCAAGAAGACAGTGATCTGTCTCTAAGTCATTCATAGCAATACTAAACCTTAGTTACTAACCTCAGTTATCCTAACATATCACAAATCTGTATCCATCTTACCTTGCAGGTATTTCACCTGTTCTATTTCACATTTTTACCATCAGTACGAAGAGAGAGAAAACTAATGCAAAGCCTGCACTGCCTGCAGAGCAATTTCCATATACAGAAGATTAATTTTTTTTTTAATCAAAGTACTCTCTTGAAAAAGCCCCAGTCTTTCTCAGGGATTTCTAAAAACTATTTGCTTGAAAAAAGGCACATTTGGCAAATGCTACTGGGATACAGAAACACTTCAGAAGTGTTCAGAACACAGTGATCACAAGGAAAAATGACGGGGAGACAAAGACAGTTGCAAAGATAGTAACAGCAGGTATCCACAGCAGAGGATAAAGAAGGTGGCAAAAAAGATCTGAAAGTGCTGCATTTAGGAAAACAGGCAAGATTAAACAACAGCTTTCCACACAAAATCTTTTCTTTTACTCTTGCAATCATTTGTAGGCCATCTCTTGGCATGCTTTCAGTACTGCTTCTGAACTGTAAACGTGCATGGGCACAGAAGAGTCCACTTTTGAAATCAAATGATATCTGAAGCATTCAGGTTTTACTTCACCACCAATCATTTTCCATTTCCATAGTATTTTGTAGCATAACATAACATCCCATGAATTGCAGAGTATACTCCAGTACCTTTATGATGAGCCTATGAGATGTCATTGAACTTCGTTCACGAGCTCTACTTATAAACCAAAGCACCCTGATTATATTAAGAACTAAATGAGCCTGTACGTGAGATCTGGTCACACGAAGCACCAACTTTACGTTCTTTACAGTCAGCTTAAGCAACCTGAAATAGATCAAAAATTTTAGAAGTTACATTACCTGTCAAAAGAATGGAACTGTACAGGCTGCTCAGCAGCTCCATCACCAAGAACTCCAAGAAAGGCAGGTGGCAGAAGAGCAGGATCAACTGCAGTCCCATCAGCTGGTGTGCTTACTAAGCTTCTCAGAATGTCCTTTACATTAACATTTTTTGCAGCTGGCACAGAAGCTGAAGGCTTACTGTCCTCTGGTCCAGTCTCACCTCTGTCCTCCTGAGACTTATTTACTTCTAAGGACAGGGTGCAAAGTACTTCACTGACAGCATCTGGACCTGCACTGACACTCAGAGCTTCTGCCTCAGCAACACCGCCCGAACTGTTTGTTTGCTCTGAAGCTGGTTCCTCCCCAAGACCAGAGTCCCTTCTTTGTACAGATGCTGTACACTCTGAATCTTCAGCAGAAGCTGAAGTTAAAGCACCAAGAGCAGCAGATGGATGTTCCACATCTGTTCAAAGCAAAGTCAGAAAACAAATTTTAAGTTCATTATTAACACAGCTGAATTCACCACATTGCTCCAAGAAAGTAACACTGACAGGCGACAAAGAAAGTAACATAATATTTCCTCTTACCTGCTTCCAGATTTATTATTGTAAGTATTTAATATGAAACTCAGAACAGAAAAAAATCTGCTAATTTCTAAGAAGCTTGAAAAGACCTACCATCCAAAATTGCAGTGACAAAGAAACAGAAAACATAGACTTAACACTGAAAGAATGAAAATGAACTGAGTGCTCTGAAGAAGAGTAAAAAGAGAAAGAAAAATACAGTCTTACAGCAAAAACGAGAAGCTGGCAGTCTCTGCTAACGCATACTGAACTGTAAGCAAAATCATGTTTCTGCAACAAGCATTCATGAATACTTACCTACATCAGTGAGACTGAACTACATGACAACATTAATCTACAGATCAGAAAGATTCATACAAATACTGAGACAAACCCAACAGTTACATGTTGTTTATTTAAGTGCTTACAATGTACTCATTTCTGTATGACCTCAAGTGGACTTCTACAGAATTTTTAAAAGCATAAGTTATTTCATTTAGCCAAATAATTAACAGTTCACCTGCAGCAGAAGTTCCATTATTTTCATTCCCTGATTCCTTGAATGACTGACTGTGGGTTGGTGGTCTTCTTTCATTCTGGGGTTCCAGAATATCTCTGTATTTTGAAACCATGAGTACAGAAATAAAATATACAACTGCCAAAGCCAAGAACTGAGCCTGTTTACTATCCTCCTGTAGAAAAGGACACACACACAGATTTTCCATTACAATTCCAGTAGCATGCTTATTTTTCTCTAAAGTATGCCCAGCGCTACCATAAACAAACTGAATGTAAGCTGATACGTCAAAGAAAGAACAATATTCTATACTCACAATCTAGCTCACCTATACAGCAATTGTATTCAAGTAGCACTAATCCCTTCGTTTTTCTTATATAAACGACAGCATTGAGTAAGGTTGTATGTTTTGACTACACGTCTAAAATTAGTGCAGAGACTAAGTTCTCTTTGTTTACAGGCATTTGCTTTACTATGTTTCCCCTGATTTATCAAGACACCAACTTGGATGTACTACCAGGCACGTGGACTCAACAAAACTGAAAAAAGCATTTACAAATTATTGTATAAAAATGAAGGAAATACAAGTCCAGAACCCAAGTCATGATTTGTTTCATCCTCAGACTGTCTGCATGGCTGTACTGCGGTATGTTTAATTCAGACAAGAAATGCAAGTATTTATTTGCATTACCTATATAACTTTCTGACGAGATTTTAATAAAAAATCCGAAAAAGCATTTTATTGTTATAAAAAGCAATTTATATTTATTTATGTCAAGGGCCTCCTCAGAGCACTCAAGAACTACCAGTGAAAGAAATGAAAAGACCTATGTGGCCACTTTTGAACAGCCAATGACTTAGCCTGAGATTATCGCTTCAGCCTTTGGTTAAAACAAATCCACCAAAAGAAAAACAGTTTTGTACAGTTTTGCAACACAGCCCACAGTTTGTGCTTTCTCTGTTACTGTGAGCAGTACTCAGTTTTTGAATAATTAATTTATATCAACTGTCACACAGAGAGTGGTCAGGCAAAGAGGTAAACACAGAAGCCTGGCTACAAAGGAAACAACATGACTGGTAACTCACTATATCTCTGAACACTACTGCTCGAAGTCTATTAATATCCATGTCCTGCAGAAGTCTGTCAAGGTCTCGTATTGGAGAAATTCCACCAGTCACAATGTCCACTGGACTCTGTACAAAAAAGATTCTGTTTTTAAAAGCATTTTACTAAGAATCACAAAATGCATACCCTTTCCCTGTGTACATAATACTATCACAAGTAGGAACGCAAAGGTCAGATACCAATTTGAAGGAAAGAAAGTCTTCTGACAAGGCAAATTCTTCTGACAGAATTATTTCACTGTGGGAGGTTAAGTATGTAAACGTTCAATCTGCACCTTGGAAAAAATCGCTTTAGCATTTCCAGTGTTCATGCTCTTCAGATCAATTCAAGTATCAGCAGGGAGGTTGTGAATTTCAAAAACCACCCCACTGCAGAGAGTAATAATTACTGACTTTGTTTTCCCGAATGAGCTCTCATACTTGCCTTCGCTGCAGACTTTCCTGTTCCTATAAACCCCTGCACTGTTTTTTGGTTCTTTGCGAGGTCTCCAATTGGCTTCAACTGTGCATGTTGCTGACACTCCAAGCAATTTCTTACTGCTATGGCACACACTTAAAGGAAAAAAAAAAAGTTAAGAGTTACCCTGGGAAACAGTATTGTCTATATCCCTTGCAGAGATGTATAATACATTTCAGTTTATTAAAGTTTAAGCACACCAATAAAAGAAAATATTTTGTTTCCATAAATTTTAAATAATTGCAAAATACTGCTCAAAATACTTTAATGATTAATACCAAACTACTAGAACAAATAACTTATAATTCTAAATTATTAAGTTAGCATTATTACATCCTTTTTTCACTTCTCATTGAACTGTTACCATGCATTCTATCTCGTGGGACGGGGAAGGTGAAGTAGCTTTATTTCATACACTGGCAAGGAAGATACAGAAGGTACACTAGATAAACAAATGAGAAAAGCTGCTTCACAATGCTCTGGGACTAAATACTCTTACATTATATGCTACAAACTTCTTTTTTGTTTTTAGCTTCACAGTTGTACCTGTTTTATCTTCTAATATGATTTTCAAAGGAAAAAAGAACTACCCCACCTCTATACCTGTTTGCATCCCATAAATCTTGTTCTACCTGCACAAAGATTTAATTGCCTAGAAAGGGAGAGGAAGGCCAGTTACTGTTGATGCTCTCAGCTGCTCTGGCTCTCATGCAAATTAAATTTATCATTGCAGTGAAATCTTACAGCATGCAACTGGCATGAATGCCGTCCTCCTATATTAACCATTTGGATGCATAATGATTCTTACTATAATTTCTTACAAATTATCACTTTGATCCAATTTGAATTGAACCTACTATAGACCTGGTTACGCCTGCTGATCAGTTTGATCCCTTCTGAAGTAAACATCTCTAGTTGGCATTTGTCCTTCATCTACCGACCACGATATTTACATCACTTTTCTGAGGCAGACGTATAAAGGTTCATAGATTTATACACAGTGCAAGATTTCTTTTTCTTAATGTTGTAGCATTCTCAGTCTTGACTGTCTAAGGAAAATGAACTATTGTGTTCACTCATGGATAAAATGAAGACATACATTCACAACCGTCAGGCTACCAAACTCACTTCACTCATTTGTTTTATTTGAACTTAAAAGAGGGAAAAAAAAAACACAATGCGTACGCATTGGAAAGTACAGTAACGGTGAAATAGTAAAAGATCCCAAGGCATGTTTGACTAAACCTAGTCATTTTAAAAAATTAAAACAAAAAAATCAAGCTACCAGTAGCTGATTATTTAATGTTATCAAGTTTCTATATTTATTAAGTGGTTTTACTTGCTTACCCAGTCGAAGACATTGTCGTAGAATTCCTCCAGATGACATATTTTTCTCAGACTCAATTTCAGTGAAACCAAGAGAGCTTGCAAAAATTAACACGTCTACAAGGTTAATTAATCTCTGGAGAAATGTTAAAGAAGCTTCTACCGAGAGTCCTTGAGTTGCCTCAATGTTCTCCAATTCATGCTACAGAGAGAAAAATTCAAAGCAATGTTAACTACTTCACAAAGATGATACTTAGTACAAATCAAATGAAGAAAAACCTATGGTGGAAGTCAATTTTAAGCCACAAAGCAGTAGTTAATAACTGTTCCAAGTATATGATTAATATGCAGATTTAATTTTATTTGAGACCACTGTGGGAGGATGCAGCTAAGTTATGACTTTTTATCTCTTTAAGCAAAAAGGGCAGGCACTCTATTTATCTTTGAGAAAACGTGGAAGTAGCAAAAGGCAGGAAAGATGCTTGTGGAAGTACTCCCCTTTCTCAAAAGAACAGATATATTTAATATGCTATATAAAGGAAGGCATACTCCCCAAGAGAAATATTTGAATGAAAGTGAAATAGCTTACAGTAGCAGATGTCGCAGCAGAAAGCAGTGGCAATATGCCACCACAAGCCATGATCATGTTGTCCACCACTTGAGAGATGAGGTGAATGGTATTGTGCACAAATACGACATTGTCACTGCTATTCACAAAGTCCATCACAGTTTTTGTAGAATGACTGTCCAAAACACAGAAATGGGTTTCGTGAAAATACTTTAAGAAAATAGTTTTGTTTTGGCCTTTTTTTTTTTTTTTTTTTCCAGTATTTTAGTGTGTTTGTTTACAAAAAAATTCAGTCAGCAAAGGGCAGCAAATACCACCGTAAAATTTGGCTGATGTTCCTTACTCTAAACCTAAAACAACATTTCCTTTCAGTTCTTAAACCTCTCCAAATCACAGCCAGCTAATAACATCAAGATGTCTGATTAACATCTAGCATAAGTATTATAGGCTGGTCCGTGATTATCTGTTACAGCAGAAGGCACTGTATCAACGCAAACAATAAAGTCCCCTGGAGCTATTAACTAAATCCTAACATAAATCTTCAGAAAAACAAAATATTAAGACATAAATAAATACTACAGTATGAATAAATACTACAACAAAAAATGCATGTTTGAATATAGGCAATAAAATACATTTTTGAGTATGAGTAAACTACCACATGTGCAGCTTTCCAAGTTGGAGAGCAACTCTGATACAGTTTCAAGGCTATCTCAATATAATCATAATCAAGTCGCCAGTCTAGATCATCCAATGGAAAGCACAGGTTTACCTTCTCCACATCTGTATATCTGTTTCAATTGAAAACAGCAAGTCTGTAAGCAAGCGCTGATGCATTAGAGACCACTTAAACTCAGGAATACGGAACACAGTTGATCTAGAGTCTCTTCTCTGCCCATCTGATGTAGGAGCTAGCTCTTGGCCTGAAGAATCTTGCTGCCTTGACATCTGAAAACACATTTTTTTTGTTTTTAACAAAAAAAAATACCCACACTCACGGCTATTGGTTTCCATGGAAAGGCATTCAATGTTTATATACTGCACAAGTTTTGACTTCGCGCATAGTTACAAATAAAGCTAAAACTACTACACAAAATCTACTTACTGAATACAACAAACCTACAAACTAATCTACAGCTGCACTACTACATCTGTCAGTCTAAGCATACACAAGCAGCAACTCAACCTTACCACAGGAGGAGTATATGTTGTAGGGAGTGTTTTTCCTCCTTTAAGGAAGAATGGTGCAGAATGAAGAGCATCCATTAACAGGTATCTCTGCAGAAGGGAAGTACTCAGATGCATGACTATTTAACCATGAAAAGCTGAGACAAACTAAAAACTAGAGCACTGGAGCACAGCGGTAGATAACAGAAGCCCAGTTTTAAATTACACTTGCACAAAAACATAAGCTGACACAATGGAGGGTTACCTCCGTAAAATTTTAGTTTCAAAAATATTTAGCGCACCTGCAGAGAACCAAGAGTAAAGAGTATTTTAACAAGTTCCATCAGGATGCCATTTTAATTCAGTGGTATTTTTTCTGCACAAGGAACGTTAGCTACTCAATAATTCAATTGGTTACAATTACAGGCAAACAGATTGATAAGAGATTAAGGGAGCTGAGTAAAGAAACAGAAGAAACGCTAGATGAAATCAAATCAGAATGATTCTTTCAGTTCTTCGACATTAAGAATGGAAGTACTGACAAATGAAGGATATAACTAGCAAAGCACTCAGTCTCTGTCAGCATCAATAACTGGATATACAAAGAACAGACGCTTAGAAACTTCACAGCACACAAATTTGCAAGAATTATGGCTATTTTAATGGAAGTCTGAAAACGTTCTTTAGATAACTAGCAAAATACAGATACATTAAAACCCCCATAATGTGCATGGGCACCATTTCTTAAAAATGCTAGCAGTTAAGCATCTCCTTTTATTTTTAAGCTAAGCGTACAAAGAACAGATAGACCTTACCTCAGGTAGAGATCTGGGGGGTAGAGGTGCTTCGAGACGCGTATGGGCTTTCAGTTCCAGTCTTTCTGTATCAGATGCAACACTAGAAACATCAAGCCTGGCAATTCTTTTTTCAGAGCATCCTGCATGCTCTGGTACATGTGCATTGGTATCTTCAGCTATTCTCGTTTCACTATAAAGCACCTTTTCTTCCTCCAGCTTCTTCTCCCCTTCTGAATTCGGTTGAGTCACTACTTCAGCTGCAGAACTGACTGTTTCTGATAAAGCCAGCTCTTTGTTTTGCCCATCCACGCCTCCAGTATCTTCAGATTTTAAAAGCGCAGATTCAAGTTCCTGTTGTATTGCCTTTTCCTGCTTTGTCTCTCCATTTTCATTAGAGCTACACTTTCTGTCTGTTTCTGCAAACTCTTCTGAAGGTAAAGGCATACTACTCTCCTCTTTCAAATCAACAAAGTCATCATCGTCTTCTACTTCCACTGCTGATCTTTCCATTCCTGGACTTTCTCCTTCCGAAGAAATTTCCATTACCAAAGAAGCTGCAGTAGCAGCTGTTTCCTCCACAAGCTCATGAACTCTGCTCAGAGAATCTTCAATTGCTTCAGCTATTCCACTACTAATTTCAGAAACACTGGGTTTTATTGCTTCAGGCTCTGGAGAAAGCTCTGAACAAGGCACTACTTTTAGATCCTGCATAGTTTCCCTGTCCTCATCCTTGAAGTCGCTCCTTTGCTTAGAGACTGAAGGAGTTTGCTGCTCACCTTCTGACTCATTTTTTTCAGTACCGGACTCCATTTCATCACGGAAGGGAGGAGCAGTAGCAGCTTCTTTTAATTCCAAACATTGCTTCTTTCCCACAATTTCAGCTCCTTGGCCAACTCCAGAAATTGTTCTAATTGGAGCTGAAGGACATGTTACACTCTCTTCACTTTCCTTCTCTTGGTATTCCCTGTACATTTGAGAAAGACTTTCTTTGTGCATTTCAAAGGTTACCTAGAAGAACAGAGTTGAAAGGACAAAAACACATACATTAATAACCATTTCCTCTGAAAAAACTCAAAATCCTTATTCAAATCACTATTTTCTACTATAAATTTGTACTGGATGCTACCCTCACGTTTCTCAAAAATAGCATGTCAAAAATGAATTTTATATTGCAAATCATTTCAACTAACAGGAAGTATTTTGTCACGGTTTGATGATTTTTTGTTATTGGTATCATAACATCATGTAGTGCACCGGGAGTTAAAGAGTTAATGCTCCCATTCTGTGGATTGTTGACAGTTCCAGGTATTCCTGTCTCACGAAGAGACTACGTAAGCCAGAGGACTTGTCACTGTTCATCAAACATGTATTAATGTACTGTAGGAGCAGCACACTGTACCAGCGTGACTTTGAGCACTTCATTAGTTCAAGTTTATATAAGTCTCTGACAACAGAACAGAGAAATCCTTCCTCAGTTTACAAAAAAAAAAAAAAAAAAAAAAAAGTCATTCCATACTGGTTCCAAACCTTATGTATAAACAAAAAAAAAGCATAAACGGCAACAAAACTGAAAGCTCATCCCTCTATCACGATGAATCTAGGAAACATCTGATTGCCGTGTCCTGCTAAGCAGCTTCAGACATTTTTATTTGTCATTTTGTTGCTGTTATTTCAGAAATACTCGTTTCCAAAACCCCTCTCAACTACCCCAAAGCCAGGATATCAAAGGCAACTTGAAGACCATGATGTTAACAAGCTCTTTTTTTCAACTTTTAACTATTTTTCAAAAACTTGACGAGGTAAACATGCTACTGTTGGTCAAATGCATTGCTTACGAATAGAAGTCCTGACAACTGGAAGTTACCTACAGTCAGCTTACTCCTTTTCTCCATCTCCCTGTTGTTTCCCTTATTTCCGAAATCACTAAAAAGCTTTATTTCAACAAGTCAAAAGGAGATATTTAACAAACGAAGATACTGTTGGCATACACTTTTAACTGACTGACCAAAATCATTTTGTGCTATCTCTTTTAGCAATTTGCTATTGAATGTTTTTCTGGTGGTTTTTTTTTTTTTTTTTTCTGGTTTTCTTTTTTATTTGTTTCTTTTTTGTTTTGTGATAACTTATGTCCTAACTTGAAGTCAGATTGGTACCACACATTAATCTTGCATATTAACACATGAAACAAATGATAGGCTTTGTTTTTCCAACCAAGACAACCGAAAAGTACAAGCATGAATCCTAACGACCACAAAGATTAAGAGGCAACCGGCTTTGCAACAGGCTCTTCTCTGCTCAGCTTGAGTCCAAAGGTAAAAATGTAATGTACAGGACAGGGATGTAGTATAATTTTGCAGTCAGTCTCACTTCAGACAAGGAATAGGCAAGTGTTTGGATGCCATTACAGAGCAACCCCTTTAACATTCTGGAAACCAGATTGTGCTCTTCAGGACTGCTAATCCTTTTGGTATCGCTAATACCAAAAGAATGTGGCAAGAAAGTCAATACAGACAAATGTTATCTTTACAGATGGGCAATGTAAACTTCTGGGCAAATAAATCCAAGCATAATCTAATGAGAATCTATATTGATTCAAGAACAATGCAGGGAACTGCAAGGAAAGACACACTGAAAGAAAAACAGAAAGCATAGAACTGAGGGAGTACATCACACATGAAAAAGTCACCTAAAAAGGAAACAATTTTCTCCTTCCACCACAAGCATCACAAAGGTTTCGTGTCACTTAATAACTAAGAAATTTAACAATGTACTTTATGTAACGCACAAATCAAAATTGCAACAAAAAATTGACTACAAGATGGGACTTTTCCAACTTGCACATCAAATCTGGGGTTTTCTTGGTAGTACAGAAATCATGAAATACAGCTTTGAAAAACCCAACTTCTCAACATGCCTGTCTGAACAGTTCCACTTACTATACAGTTTTTTAATTTCTTTTGACAGGAAACCAAGAAATAGTGGTAGCACAACAAAGCCACCGGATAATTCTTCTCCTACACTTTTGTTCCACGACACAGCATTTTGCAATTGCACAAGTTCAA
Organism: Centrocercus urophasianus; assembly: GCF_019232065.1. Classification (NCBI taxonomy): domain Eukaryota; kingdom Metazoa; phylum Chordata; class Aves; order Galliformes; family Phasianidae; genus Centrocercus; species Centrocercus urophasianus. The sequence continues at coordinate 1,660,176 of NW_024884866.1, read as the reverse complement.
AGTCAAACACCCCACAAAGAAAATGCAAACATTAACTAATGCAGTATGAATAGGATGCAAAATAAAACAGAATTTGAGATTATTAAATACAAGTAGACTTAGAAAACATATAAAAGCATTAAGCATTAGGATCTGCAAACCTGCAACCATTTACAAGAAAACAGTCAGCTTGGAGAACCTTAAATGTTCTTTAGTCATTATTTTATTTTCCTTAAGGCGTTTGCAACTGTAAAGCTGATAACACAAAATTAATTACTAGAAATTGTTCTAAATTGGTGAGCTAAAAGGCCAATCATTAATCTTCACCATCATTTGATGGGTAATCCATAGCTGCTTGCAATGCTTGGAATGCAACTCTACGCACTACTAGCTAAAGACACTTGTGAGCTAATAACTCCAACATTTGCCTCCACCATTAATTTCAACTTAATTTGACATCCAACATTTACTAATTGGCAAGGAGAAAAATGAGCATACAGCAAGGAAAAAGGTTAAGATGACTGACATTTGCATTAAATAACATAGGGAAAATATTTTAACTACATGTTAAAATTCTGTCTTCCTTTCTACTATCAAGTGGGCAATTTTGGAGAGGAGAAGCAGCAAATGTCTGCCATACAGGTCAGATAAACATATAGTGCTGCCACTTCCCTACAGAGTCAGCTCAGCGCCAAGCAAGTCCTGCGCTGCTGATGCTTTCAAATCCAGAAGGCATAACAACTTTTTATTATCTTAAACAAGCATTGTTTTGGTCTGTTTTTCCACTTCTCTATCAGAAACATTAACTGTTTAAATGTGAATCTGATCCCCAACGTGCGGCATCAAAGCCTAATTTTTAATTCAGTGAATGAAAGAAAAAAATATAGAAGAGACTATATATAAAAGACTGTAAGACTGTGTGCAATCTACTGACCCTAAGGAACCCTTGGCTTACTTTAGACCATTTAATAGAAGACAGATAAGAAAAGCTAATTCAGATGTATAATGCAGGATACCAAACATAAGAAGTTCCTAGGAGTCATCCACGCTTCTATCAAAAAGTATTCATTGACATAAAAATCGGAAGGAAAAAAAAAATAGTGAAAACTACATTTCTAGGTTCCAAACTATATTCCTACATTTTCACTTAAGTAGTAATACTTTTGCCTTTTTTCTACCCAGATTCAGAAATTATATAAATGCAAATAGTCTCTAGAATAAGAAATCATTTATCAGTCAGCATATTCATGGAAGAGTTTGCTTATTTGGGAAAAAAAGTTGTAAATCAGCCACAGGCTATTTTCAAATCTAGTCAAGATATATCTTTACCTATCTCTATAGAATACTACTGTGCCTCAAACACACTTGATATCTAGTTATTAACAAAAATATATAATAGTTAAATTCAGTGTTCACCACCATGCATGTCTTAACACTCTTCTTCCTGGCCATAGTTTTCCTATGTGTCTATGTTGTTGGAAGCCCCATCGCAGAAAACACAGCTCAGATGAGAGGTATTTTCTCCTTTAGTGCCCACAGCCACAGAGAACACAGATAGCAGCACGTGGAGGAGATATGTCTCAAACTCTGCAGCAACTGCAAAGCAGGCCACTAACAGTTCTCAGACCTGCAGAACAAGATCACGTCTTCCCAAGTTCTTACACAAAGCGATAAAGATGAGAATCCATTTTCTCTTCAAGCCCACTCTGCTTGGGAACACTAATTCATACATGTTTGCCACTTCTTCACGTCAGTTCTTTCCCCTGCATTTATGTTTCCCCATTTATTCTTCTAGAGATCTTTTGCATTTCTCAATCAGTAACAAATTATACTCTCTCTTTAAGAGATTATACTCTCTAAGAGCTTCTGTGCAGCTCCAACTACTCAGCTGATCCATTCTTTCCAGCTTCATTAAGTCTAAGTCAACCATACTCATTTTATTCCCAATTCAGTACCTTCTTTCAGTTCAATTCAGTCACATTTTAGTATCCTGCATTTAATTATGACGTTCCATTCAAACTAAGTGAACAATGAGATCGATGAGCTTCCCAATAATCATGCATGCTGCATGTGTAAGAGCCCATCAGGAGTTCATGATCCTTCCTTCCAGCTTTCTGCCTGCTAAAAACAAAGTTACTTTCTTCTCTGAAGTACTGTTCAGAAAAAGCCTTCTTACATTCCTTCTACAAAAGCAAGCTCAAGGAGAGAAGATTTAGACTGAATGTCAGGGGGAAGGTCTTCCCAGAGAGAGCAGTGAGAAGTTGGAAGTCTGCCCAGAGGGGCTGCGGATGCTCCATATCTGGATGCATTGAAGACCAGGTAAGATGGAGCCCCAGGCAACATCATCTAGTACCAGAAGAACTGAAGGTTGGTGGCCCTACTTTTGGCAATGGGGCTGGAACTTGATGACCTTTGAGTCCCTTCCAACTCAAGCCATCCTATGATTTTATGAAAGGAAGACTGCATCAGGCCCACAAATTGGGAGGGTGTATGCACAATTTGAAGGCGGACTGCACATCTACTCTACAAAATCCTGCTCTACACAAATAACACGGTCCTCTCTGAGAACCACTCACATCTAGAAAAGGAGATTTTTTTTTAAACAAATAGCGATTCATACCACATAAGCATTAATTCCTTGTGTAAGTATTTCAAGCATACTACTAAATAACGGCATCTCCCCCAGCTTTGCTTCCAAAATCCTGCCAATTATCCAAGTCTCTTGGCTAGCTAAGTCCACGTCCTCTCACGTTAATACAGACACTTTTCAGAAGACTGAATAACACATGAAACTTTCAAAATGCCTTATAGCTAAAAATGCCTGAACACACCAGTGTAGGAGACCTTACCCTTTCCAAAATACTGGGAGAAAAATGGAGAGGCAGCCTTCCTCAGCAGCTCAGGAATGTCAACTGGATTTGGAGTCACGAGACTATTGCTACCGTCTGCTACTTTCTAACACTACAGCTCCACGTTCTCTTCTCTTCTCTGCAAGTTTAAGTGCTTTTTTGGGTTTGCATGATTTTTTTTCATTTTGTTGTTGGTAGGTTTTGCAAGGTTTTTTTTCCCTCACTTTATATTCACCATATATTAATTTCTCCACCATCTAATCTCTGCTGTTTTTGCCAATTTTCCTGCATACATATGTAACATTTACCAATAATTATTATAACTACACTTTGGTAAGAACGCTACATTGAACCAAGTTGTTTTCTCAAGTACTAACATTTCAAGATTGTACTTCTTTCCTATTTAAATCAGAAAACAGAACTTCAAAGCATTTTCCAGTTAAAGAGATTAAAAAAAAACTGTAGTATGGACATTCTAAAATTTCTGAGTCCTTCCCAATGACAATTTGCTGAGAGACTTAAAAAGAATCGAAATTTACCCAACTGTCTTCCCTTTAACCAAATCATATAATAACGCAGAACAACTTTCGAGGTTATCAGATATATTTAAGGTCCTAAAAATAAGCAAATATTAGTTCCTTCCAGTGGTTTAAAAACAGAAATCATCTAAGAGTGTATTTACACTGTGTAAATCATGTTATCCTTGTAAAACTTGGGGATCCCGAAAGGCCAAAAAGGCAAGGTGATCACTATTCTTTGCCTCCTACTATTACATATTAACAAAACTATTTGTTCTTTTTACTAATTAACACTACTTGAGGAATGAAGACTAAGACCTTACAACCATGATTAAAACGTACAAGAAACCGAAGTTCTTCAAACCTGTCATGAATTCAGTTCCAGCTGATTAGAACAAACCTGAGTTTTAGTTTAATTTTTTCATTAACATTTTTATTAAACTAGAAGCAACAAATATAACATACTGCATGCAACTTGTTAATATTTGAAAAACAGAAAAAGATATAATACGGAAATCAGTAAGATATATGACCAAAGTTAAGAAATTTGGCTTTAAAAAGGTTACACACACCTTTTAAATTCTAAGTGCAAGGAAACCAGTGTAGCGCAATTATGCTAGAAAAGCCGTCGCTGCTTATAAAACGCTGTGCAGCTGTTGGAGGAGAGGGTTACAGTGACAAACAGCTTCCCTGCTACAAAGGTGGCAGGAAATCTATCAAACCGGACAATAAAATTGCAATTGAGTTTCTTTGGCTTTTTATAGCAGCTGCATGTATCTTGATGTGTAGCTCTGCAAAACCTATCCAATTCTGTAATACTATTCCTTTATACACCAGTTCTTTATCATAGAATGGTGTTATAAATTAGTAGCAAGAAAGGAGCAAAGGGTTGTAAAAAGAAAAAATAAGCAGTAACCCAATACAATTAGAGATGAAATAATAAAAACACAAATTGGTTATTCTCTTAGCAGTGTTAAGGAAATATTTTGTTCCCATAATTCCTACAACGCTTTGAAAGCATACTAGAAATCAAATACACCTGAGATGCACTTAACATCTAACAATTTGCCATCTGAGCCATGTCCATCTCATGATAGGTATGAACCGGTATGAATCTCAATATTTGTAAGGCAGAATAGAATGATATTCAATATAAATTAAAAAAGGGGGACTAAAAATCAATTCTTACTCGATATGGATATCTAAGGACCTTTTCAAGTGATTACTAACATTTCACCACAGTTTTTTTTTTTTTTTTTTTTTAAGCAATTTATCATAATTTATGTTAAAATAGTTGCAAGATAGCTATGAAACACATTGCCTAGTTTTATACATCTAGCCAGCATAAAATGCAAATACTTTGTTTTTCTTTAAATCAAGGCAAATGTATAAAAAGTTTTTCCTTTGTTTTCCTTTTCATTTGCTTCCTGAAATGGATATTAGCACCACTGTACAAATAAACAGAACTCAAACTGATCCGAATTCCTTCAAAACGTCAATACCGCTCCATTGCTAGTGCTGCCTGTAACATATACTTCTAATCCCACCACAGTTCAACTTCTTCTGATGTACAGTGGAAGAAGGAAACATCCTTACATATTGACTAAGAAGCCAACAAGTTAGACTGAGGCAAACTGATAATAGGAAGTTGCTTAGACCACCGAGGATACCTTGCTGTATGCCAGCACTCCAGGAGCTGCCTGCAAGAAACACGAAGGGCAAACAACACCATATTCTCATACATTATGGTACTGCACAAAAACCACATATGGCTACTTCAAAGGAGAAACAAAAAACAAAGTCAAGAATAATTATCTGTACCTCCTATTTCTTGGTATTCTGCTATTTCCTAAAAACAGGTTTCTCCTACTAATATTTGGCTATAATAGAATCACTGAAAACCTTGATTTTGTTTTGTTTTAAACACCTATAAATTCTAGCCATTGATTCATCTCATTGTCACTAAGTTAAGATCATGATCCCAAATCCACATGATTATTTTCATACCAAAGCTGCTTGGATTGGATTTCATACACGACCTTGTCTTACAACCAAAAAGAAAACTAGGCATACAGCTTTTAAAATACCGAAAATCATTTCAGAATTCAATACACCAAAGCTTTCTATACCAATGGTAGGAAGGTATCCTCCCTTTGCAGGGACAGTTCCCCAGCAACTCTAAGCAAACACAAATGTTTTAAATTAAACCAGTTTTTATAAACATACATTAGTTATTTTTTATGTGGCTACACCTCACCATTGTGCAATCTATTCTATCCACACCTCCGCAACTCAAGCGAAAGAGAAGAAACAGATTTCTGAAGACAGCAGAGCCAACACAAAAGACAGGTGATAAAGCATATTTCCAAAACTGAAAAAGTAATCTCTATAAAGGGTTAAAACTGGGCACTGTCCTCTTTGCACCTGGAACGCATTTAGCCAAGTGACTGCTTAATGATACCATACACTTTTTTTTTTTTTTTTTAACATACTGATTTCTACATTCGTCTCCCTGTAGCCAAATAATTGACTATCAAGCTATGTATGCAAAGAATTAAGAGAGCTGCAAAATAACAATATTCTGGCTGTTTCAGCAGACGGAGGGAAAAGGGGAACTCATACAAAACCAAAGACTCTCAGAAGCGTTAGTAACTCCATTGAACCCTAAATCAAACATTAGCATTTGAACAGTTGTAGATGTCCTTTCTTACATGCTTAAATTGCACATGTGCAGAAATACTGAATTTACAATTTAAGTCATTTTAACTGATTATTTCTGATAAACCACAAGAGATACTGGCCTTGGTTTTTTTTGTTCAGACAAAGAGAGAAGAGTTGCACAAAATATAACTTCAATTTGCTTAGAGACCCACTAACAACTTTTATGGTACATTTCTAGTTGCAAAGCAAAAACAAAACAAAAAACACCAGTAAAATAATGAAGGCTACTAGTCTTTCTATACTACAAGGATTTGCCTTCACACTTCGTATCCCATGACAGCTTAACAGCTGAAGCATCTGTCTTAACTCTGATATCTCTGCTTTCCACTGGTTTTACAGTCTGTTCATATCACCAAAAGGTATTTTTGTTTATGAATAGATACGGTGCGCCCCCTTGTGCTCACACCATTACTAAAATCCCAAGCAGATACTAAAATTTTCCAGAAAATGCTCCTAAAATGAACCTCACGTGCCATTGATTTTCAGTAAAAATCAATACTATCAATATTTTACCAGACAAACAAACAAAAAAAATCCACCCATTCCTTTGAAGCGTTAAACCAACCAAACTAACATTTAATTGTGGAGTACTTGAAAGGATTATATCTGATAATAGATACAAACAATGGTATTATAATTATTTTAAATACTCACTGTCAGGTTAAGACTAACATACTGTATAATCCAGCACTTTAAGGCTCCAAAATTCATTACATAGCATAAAAAAGCTCCCAATTTACACACTTACCTTTGAATGTGTGATAGACAGTGTATCCACCCAAACACGCCAGCCACCCCACTCATACTTGATAGCATGGTAAAGCAAAATTCGAAAAACAGTATACACCATCTCAGTTATCTTCTGCTCCTCCGAAGTCTTGGGATTAAAACAGCAAAGAGAAAGCATCCACTCCTGCCAAACGGAGCACTGCAACAAACTCCTGCAAAATACACACTATTTAATATAATTTCAAAATGTGTTTTAGAAATACACATCCATCCAGAGAGGAATACGACATCTCTAATTGCAGCAGCATACAGATACATTATATTGTCCAATTTTACATATTCAAAACCATGTTACACATTTTGCTGAACAGCAATGCTTAATGAGACTAACAAGAATATCCTGTTACGTTCTTTATGCTGCTTATTTGCATACATATATGCATAAGGTAAGCCATCTTACCTTCTATTTTCTCTGCTGTTATTAAAAAGTTTAATCATATCTGAGAGAAAGGCTCGCCGAATCTCCAATGTTTCTGGACTCTGGGGAGAATTACGTAGCAGGATGGCAATAACCTTCAAAATCTCTGTACAACATTTAACAAGCAAGAAAATATTAGTACCAAGCAAAGATAAAGACACCTTCAAATATCATCTTAATACTAATTACTTCAATAAAAGTGAATTCACAAAAAATATATATTCTTAGCAGAAGTAACTATTTGAGCAGAAAGTTTAACTATTTCAAATCCCTCTAACTATTCTGGATATGTTTTTTTTAGTTATCAAGTTTCAGCAACACAAATGTTACTGGATGACAAATGAATTTAAAATGCATTCCTACCAGAAAGCATTAGAACCTTATTTTAAGGAAGAAGTATCAGGTATAATAAAATCAACTAGAGAAAAATGCAGAAATATTGTCCTTCATTAATGACGGTGAATTTTTGAACAATGTGAATAACTTATCATTCTTAACTACTTCTAACGTAAAAAAAGTGTTTGTGGAAGGAGACTAAACCTTTCTGATTTAAAGTTCCACTGCTTATTCTAGGAACGTAATGTTTTCTATGCTTTTGGAGATGGTCAAAATGGTATCTTCCATCCTACTGAAGCATTGGAGCAGTCATCGTTCTCGTAACTTCAGAAAGCTAACTTCATTTCCCGAAGTAAAATGCAACTTGTACACAGACACTGACGGTTTCAATTCATCTTGCACAATTTCTTTTAAAAAGGAAATTTCTTCGTTGAGAAAATCAGTATTGATTTCAAAAATTAATTCAGAAATCACTTGTCCCACTAGGCCTGAGTAATACTAATATGTATCTCACAAAACAAATAATCTGTGTTAATTACAACAGGAAGTACCAGCTTCAAAAATTTCAAAAAACAGATATGTCAAGTTTCCTGCTTCATACAGATTTACCATGAGGCAAAGATTTACACACTGTACACATTTGCACACTGTAACCAGATTTCTTTATCTGCTTTGCTTTGATTTCTCTTCCCAACTATCCACATGAAGCAAACCCACTACTACGATCTACTTCTAATAACAATGCAGCTATGAAAGTGAGAAATACATACTTCTCAAAAAAAAAAAAAAAGAAAAAAAAAAAAAAAGAATTCCCAAAGCTAACATAATACCACTGTATTATACAAAAACTACATTAATATTGCATATAATTCAGGAAAGGAGATCAGTATTTCCTCTTAGTTCGAAAGACATCTATCATCCCGTATCAAGATACTTTCCGTAAAGCAAGCTAACCAAGACAGTCAGCAGATACACTTCTACTTTCCACCCAGCACCGTTGGCCTGAAGGTTACTTCAGATGAAGGCTGCTTCCATATTTCAGGTAATTTAGTCTGGCAATCAGCAAATAATACAATCAGAACTGTGCTGGAGCCTTAACATGTATTAAACCAAAGTACTCCGTGCATACAAGTATTGAAAATCCACTTCATAACATGACTGCACAGACAAAAAAAATGGTGAGTTATGAACTACATACATATTTAAACTGAAATGTCTTATCAAAAGCTGAAGAGACTTGCTTCCTACGTAACTCCACCTAAGTAGAGTTTTCTTGTATGAAAAACTACTTAAAACCAAGATGAGAATTAAGACTGGTTGAAGTAATGAATAAGCAACTCCCTCCTTCCCTCTCCCAGCAGACTTTTATTACGGTATCACTGAAAAATATTTATCATTCTTACGAGGATTTTGTATCTTCACCGTTGAATCTGGGTCAGGATGTTGTTTATGTATCACCTGGGTACAAATCTGTTCAGTCAGAATCTAGAGAGAAGAACAGACATCATATCGACACTGATCAAAAGAGCTTATTGAAAAATAGTTGCATACAACTTCATATACCATCCTTATTATTCCATTTCTCGATGGCTATAAAAATTATGTTTTTTCAGCTTCCTTATTATCTGAAATTGTTCATAGTAAACATAACCAAGTTAGGCAAAAAAAATCTAGCAGTGAACTTCAAGGAAAAAAAAAGCAGCACTCAACTGTATCACACTTCAGTTTTGATGTCATCTGGAAAACATCAGTAGAAATATGCAAGCAATTTTCCAACAATGTCTTACAAATAATCAAAAAGATGGAATTTTAACTGAAGTATGTTACTACCTCAAATAAGACATTGTATGTGGTCATGGTGATCAGGTTTGTATGAAGCATCAGCCTTTCAGCCAGCAAAGAAAACAATCCATGTCCAAGCATGATCTCAGCTTTTCTCCTAAAACAGTACAGAAAGATAAAATAAGCAGAAGTATTCAACTAGCCAAAGAAAAAAGCATGCCTCAAGAAATACAGAGCGACTGATTTTTATTATTAAGACTTTCACTTTAACAAAGCAAAAGAGTAAGGACACCAGTTCTGAAGGAACCAGTCACTCAGTGAAGACAGATGTCTTTCTTACGTAAATGTGGTCCAGTCAATCATAGGTCCAAAAACCTGTAAGACACCCCTATAGAATTCTCGATAAACCTTAAGAAAAGGGCACCTTTGTCCTGATTTACTCCAAAACATCGTTTAACCATGGACAGTGATCTCAATATTTATCTAGTATTGTAATCAACTAATCAGGTAACTCAGCTCACTGATATCAATATAAGACTTCCTGACATAGTTGCACAACCTCATGACTTCCAAGAAACAAAAACATGGTGAAGTATTTAAAGAAGAAAAATAGTGGACAAGACCATGTGACACTCCTACTATACAAAGCATAGACATTTGCCCATCAAGGCCCTACTATCAGACGCACAGTTCACAAGTGAATTAAGATTATCTTTACAAGTAAATTATTAAGATGCAGTCTCAGCCGAGAAGGCTGAAATACTGAAAATCTTTTTACCTTGCTAAGCTTGACAACAAAAAATGGCTTACTCATAAAAGCTATCAGGCAAATTACAAAGACAATTGTTGATTTAGCTCAGTTTTACCCAATTTTACTTAAAAGGTTTGAAATGACAATTGAGACATCTTAAATCTAGTTTCCAGTAAACAATAAGAGTTTCCATCTCACCAAAATAATTCTTGCTCATAATTTCACTGACATAATGCAAAACTGCACTTGGAAGAGCAGGCAACCACATAGCAATTAAGTAGTAAACGACCTAGACAAGGAAGTGAAAAAATCTAGACACAAGTACTTTTACCATGTCAAAAGTGGATTAGTGACAAAAGTACTTAAATAAGAGTAGCCACTACTCAGTCTAGTATATCTAATGCATAACTTACAACATAGCTTTTTCATTTCACATACAAAACAATACGCATACACAAAACAACTCAGACATGCATATAAATAAAAATCATCTTTATACATTTATTAAAAATTATCTTTATACATTTATGAGTCACAAGATACTATTTATTTTTTTTTTAAGACTTAAACCAATACTCACTTTGGAGGAAGATGCTTTAGGAAATATCCCATCACTTTCAGAGCTTGCACCCTGATGCCTTCGCTTTTTGATGCTAAAAGTTTGTAGATGACCCTAAGTATAAAAAACACAGAGCTTCCTGAAATAGCTGAAATGCTAACAGTTTTTGGCGTGACAAATTAACTGGAGTAGATTGTCCAAGCCTATTTTAAAAGAATAACTCTTAATGAGTAGAACAAACAGAAATATATATATATATATATATATATATATATATATATATTTTTTTTTTTTTTTTTTAACCATCTGACAGTTCGTGATTTCACATTTTTTAATTATATTTAGAGACTTTAAAATCAAGTTCAAGCACTTCCCGAAGATCAATATCTACCTATGCAGCTGTGGAAAGTCTACTGCAATTTCTACATGCACAACTATTTTCATCTGATATTTTATGGAGAAAACTAAGCAAGCAATTGTTTTGCTACATTTGTAGCTGCATAGGTATGAGGATTTTTTTTAATACCACAATATTTGATACTCACATGATTCAACAGAGTACACACAAAAGTAAAACAACAGCATGTTGGTATGAATTTCTATCATCTCACTCATTCTGGTTTCTGCTTTTTGGGAACAACAACCAATTTATCATTCTTTGCAAGAGATGCAGAAGCCAACATACACAGGGGCCTTGAAAATCAATTCATTTACACAACCCTCTCTGGATAAACAGATTCTTGCTGAATGCAGTAGCTACACTAGCCAACTAGGTTTCTTGGGGCCATTCAAAGTTAAGAAACAGTAATTAGTGACATTCTAAGGACATGTGATGTAGGAAGTTTGCCTGGCAGCCAGTGTAAAAAGCCCATTCCCCCAAGCAGCACTCAAGTTCTGTAAGCATATGATAATCATATTCCCATCTACTGTCCCTGAATACTAGATAGCTTCTCATCTCTACATATTTGAAGCAAAAGATCTTCTCAAGAAGTTTGCCCTGTTCACTAAATCAAAACTGGGTGAGATTATATTACAGCTGTCTCAGAATAGGACAACAGGAGAGTAGGCAAACGAAAATTCCTGAGAAACCTCTTTCAGAAGTCCTGGCTCTGGAGTTCCTAAGTTAATAATCATGAACAGTTCTCAAAACCCACATCATCTTTAATGTAGTTTACCTGTATTTTCAAAAAAAGCAACCACAGGCACGAGCAGAATTCTACAGGTGTCCATTCCTTAAGCTCACTGGTAGGAGCTTTCCTCCCTATAGACTAGCTACTACAGGAGACTGTAAGAGGCTTCGACAGTGTCTTCAGAGGCATATACTGACAACAGAACACTACCTGAGATCAGGCACATTTGATGGAGCAAAACACACTTCATTAATTTCCAGAACACAGAATTGGTAATTGTAAATAGCAGTTATATCACTAAGCATGGAAGCGAGCCAAGATATGACCGGCGACCATACTGGAGCAAGGAATGTAACAAATGAGACAGGAGAGCAAAATGATTTCTCACAGTAGACTCACTATTCATACTGACTTTCCTGTGCACCAGTTAATAAAAAAGAAAATGTCTAGTGCCAGTTGTTAAATAAAAATAAATATATTACATTGGAGACTCAACATGACATTCAAATGTTTTATTATTCGGAGTTCTTATTAGTTTCCTATAGCATAATACATTACCATACAAATGAAGTCTAAGGTGAAGAAAATAGGTTAAAAGACACAGCCTAACACTACGAGTGGGGGAACCAATTACAAATGTGCCTGAATGTTGTCTCTTGGGAAAGGGCAACTGAAAAAATATATGTATAAATGAGGGTTAACCAATAGGTGCAACAAAATGTATGAAATGAGACTTTGCCTTTATATAGCAAGAGAATTACTATTCCTCATACACTTCTAGGAATACTTCTTATATTTGTTTGCCTGTTTAAGTTCCTCCCCTGCCATGTCCAGACAGATTGATTTTAAAATAGTAAATTTCAGTAATGACTCTCTCTAACTCCCAACTTTGTTGGGAAACAGAGATTGTGAATATAGCAGTGACAAACGTAAAGGGCTTCCCCTGACAAGTCTGATAACGCTTTACACATTAAAAAAAAAACGGAAGGAAAAAAGCTAATAAAGATCAGAAGAAATCTGAACAAACTTTTCTCAGCCTTTTCAGTTCCAAAACACATGCAATAAGGGAGGCAGAAGACTAAACGCTAGTAGATTAAGACTTCACTGTATAGACTAATTCAAATCAAACTACTTGTGTAAGCATAATCAGCACCCTGGAAACATTTTTTTAAAAAGACTTCATTAATGATAAATCTAATATCACCACTTGTCAAAAGAATACCTGGACACAAAAATCTCCCAAGAGAAACACTGTGAGATCACAACACATACTGATGAGGACCTTTTAGATTTCATGGCAGTTGTAGCAAGTAACAGTATGGTCAAAAATAATATTTCCTTTTGCCCACTTACAAAACTTCACTTACTGTAATCCATTCCTCTGATCAAAAGCAGGGATCATCGAACTTGGGTGCTCTGACATGAGAGCAACAAGCAACTGCAGGACATCCATTAGATTGTCATCCTGTTGAGTAATAGTTATAAATTTCAATTAAAAAACATCTATGCTAGGACATTATTTTGGCTAAAAGAATCACTATAAAATACTTCAAAATTATGTGGAGAGTAACAGTAACAACTACGACAAGATCAAAAGAGCTACAAACCTGGAAGGCAAGAGCACGTAACCAGGAGAAAACATTATGATGAAAATACTTTATTTTGTAGAGTAAAAACTGACATCAATGACTGGGAAGTATGTCTCAGGCAGAGAAAAGACTATGAGACTTTGTTATTTCCTTCCATGCACATACTGGTCTGTACATATGCACATTCCCTTCTCTTTTACTGCACAGCAGCTAGAAATTAACTGCTGCACATTTTCTGTAACACAGGGTAGCTGTTTAACATAAAATCTCTACTAACAAATGCCCACCCAAAGAAAAATAATACCACAGCTTGCCTCAGGCAATATTTAAAGTGAGTAATTCTAGCTGTTCAATAAAGTTTTTTTCTACACCCATAGTCTAAAGCACTCTAACCTACAGCTTAAGAATTTGTTCCACGTTAGTTATAACTAAAACTAACCTATGAAATACTGAAACATGATTGTTTCTCCTTTTATCATTCATTGCAGTAATTAAATGAAAATTTATTTTATAGGCACTTTCCAGATTTTCCACTTTTGAACAAATATTCTGGTTCTTTCCCTATTAGAAAATCAGTTTTATATCCCTCTGAACAACTGTATTCACCTAAACATATTACTAGATTATATCACAGACTGTCACTGACTTACAAGCCCTACGACGAGACCGAATTCTATTTGTTTCACGTTTTTCGAATATACATGAAGATACCTTATTCTGTGGCATCCTGCTTTTAATATTTTACCCTATAAGTGGCTTAAACAGTTAAAAATATCACCTTCTTATCTGAAGGCCACAAAGTCTCCGCTCTTCTGGTTTACTCCTGTATGTTAACAAGACTCTTATTTTTTTAAAGTATCTATATTTTAAAGCAGAATGACTCAAGTTAATGACCATGATATTGCCAAGTGCACGGACCAGTAATCAGCACAAAGCATAAAAGGAAAATATAGGTGTAAACAGAAAGAAAAAAAAATCTGTACTGCTTGAAGTTCAATTAATTCCTTATTTTTCCCATTTCAAGCACCCTTATAGAGATGAGATCAGTTAGATTTATGTTCCCATTTCCCTTGTCTTTGATGTTGCATCTGGCATAAAGTGCCTTTTCCCGGTGCTAAAATATGAAGATGCAGATGTATCAGTGGTAACCAACATTTTCTCCCAATTAAGTTTATATGCCATTAACATACATCTTTATTTTTTAATGCATGTTTTCAATTTTATTGCTTTATTTAAGAAGCAAAATAAAAAGGAGTAAGAAACAAAAAATATTACTTAGGCAGCATAAAATAGTATTTCGTCTTTTTTTTTTTTTTTTTCTCCTCTAAGTCAGTCTCACCATCTGTTTCTCTGCTTGGCAAATCAGTTTGCAGAACAACATAGGAAACCATTTTGACTTCCTAGCTTAATGAACTTCAATCTAACATTGAACATAGTGCTTAAATCACTGCAAGAATATTGGCAGTTCAGCATTGCTACAATGCAGCTGAACAATACTTGCTATTTCTTCTACAGAGCGATATCAAGAAAGCAATACTGGAAAACACAGAGCTAAAGTAGCACCCAGAAAAGCAAACGTTTAAAAATTACCTCATGAATAGTGAGCAGATAATTGAGGATTGCCTGCAATTCTTCTTCTTTTACTCCATAGTCCTTTAAAAAAACCCAAGTTTTAACTATTATCTTTCAAGGACAAAAGAATCATTGTCAAAAGAGCATCATCAGAAGCCACAATTACATACAGTTCAAGTCTCACGAGGCAAATTTGCCTTCACGTGATACTATAATAGCTTCATAAACAGAAGACAGCTTTTTCTTTGCCCAAGAAGGGTCCACTGAAGTTTTTAAAACAAAGAACCCAATACACGGATGAAAATAGGCAGATACTAATAAGTACAATGAAATTGACAGAGTAACATAAAAAAGCTCATGTCAATTGATTCAGAGAATATGAACATCTCATTAATAACAAATTAAAGTGTCATAGAGGATTCAAAGTAGACCTGAACCTGTTGGCTACACCTACAGCCAACTTTGCTTCTTACGCTACTATAGAATTTTATTTCCAGTTACTTTCAATTTCACTTAAATCATTTATGGTTTTTCCAAAAAAACATAATAAGGAATCAAATGAATCAGAGCAGTCCCTATTTCCTAAGCAGTAGACCTTTCTCAGGTAAAGATTTAATGACTTCACATTTGATTAACAATAGCTTGAATGGGAAAAGTGCATTTGGCTGCAGCAACAGCCACAGTAAGATGCACCTTACATGCTATTTCTATTTACTTGTTTTCAATATTCAGCCTGCTTAGAAGAAAATGCTGCACTAGAATGGATTTCTTAATGAAAAGAAATTTAGATGTCCCACCTTCATCACTAGCTGTTTAATGAACATCAGCAAAAACGCACGCAGAGATAAAGTCTCTTTTTGAGTAGGCCGAGGCCCATCTACGGAAAAGGTAGATATATGAAATGCAAATTAATGGTGGTTAATAGCATAGTATGCATTTCCATATACAGAAAAATAAATGGCATACACTGCGTGGAGAGAGAACAATGCTTAGAACAGCTATTTTTTCTGCACTTCTTAAGACAAAATAATGATGCATTCCACTGCAGTTAGCAAAACCTCTGAGGTTCTTGAACTTTATGTCTGAGGTTCCTGGTTATAGCAGTTCTCAATTGTTTTTAAAGATGTTCTACTTACGTTCAAAGGAAGCCATCGTTCACACTCGCTACAACTACAATGATAACTACATATAAATATTACCCGGACAGTCAAAGACCACATTTCTTAACTCCAAGTCAAGAGGGCTTATTTCTGCCATATCAGTGTAAAGACAAGTTCCTTTAAACTATTTTAAATATCAACTAGTTATTCTGCCATATCAGTGTAAAGACAACTTCCATTAAAATACTTTAAATATCAACTAGTTAATCATCCCCGGGAAAGGCAGGGTTAAAAAAAAAAAAAAAAAACAGGTTGCAACCAAAGTCAGAGCTTTCATACAGAAAGCAAATGTACATTTGCAAATACATTTTTAGGAAGTAAAATTGTGTCTTCATTGGGAAAACAGGAGAAAAGAAAAAACCACTTAACTTTACTCACTATAGAATACAAAGTACTGCAAAGGGATCTTTGTAATCAGGCACACACCTACCATTCCCAAAGCCTACAATTTTGCTAGTCAGTTCTATCTAGTATGAATCCACTTCAGTCTCTGGTCACAGAGGACGTTGTTTTCTTTAAAAGGTTTCACTTGTTTCTTGAAGAAGACCTTTCAACAATACTCTCCGGACAAAAGCACACTGTTGGAACTGTTACAGTGAACCAACTCTGTTGAAGCACAATATCAGCAATATACACAGTACTATTACATTGTACACAAGACAATCCTCAAAACAAACGAGTAGAAACAAATACATACCTATGCCTTTGGGAGTTATACCACTGCGATCTTGAGGATTCACTACCCAGTAATAATACTTCAGGGTATGCATGACCAAAAGAACTGTCCCAACCCGTCTAATTGCACCATATATGTTAACAGTGCCAATGAACTCAGTAGACAAGTAAGTGTACAGGATCAGCTGAACCTGCAAAACCCAATGAGGAGATTAAAAAAAAAATCACTGCAACACAGTTACAGCATATCAGACAATTGCATTCTTGAATTTCATCTATTAAATTTTCTTATAGATTTTCTGAGTATGAAGTATTTACAAAGCTCCTAAAGGTCCTGCCAACTGACCAAAAAAAAAAATCATTTCTAAAAATTAACTGTTAATAAAAACTAAATCGGTTGTTGTGGGTTTTTTGCTGGTTGCTGGTTTTTGTTTTTCTTTATTTTCCCAAGGTAGCTTACAGGAGCACAAAAGCATGACAGTCACACAATCACAGATAGCTGAAGTTCACTGGCACTGCTTGGGGGCACGGTAAGAATGTTCAGAATGTAGCTAAGACGTGCCTCACCAGCGCTGAGTAAGGGGGCAAGACCACTTCCCTCAATCAACTGGCTACAGTGCCTTCAGTCAGTGCTACTTAAAACTAGAAAGAAGCTTGGGTTGGTCAGAAGAATTTCACACAAAGTCTTTTTTTATTATGGAAAGTACATATGTAGGAATTTAAGCCTACAATAAATTTATCTTTCTCTGCTGAGGAATAATGCCTTAAAAATAATTCTCTAATAATTTCCTTTAGCTGCAGCAAAGAGATGCTTTGCCGTGACTTCTACAGTAACATGATTAGTGCTGGTTCAGTGTTTTTTTAAAAGGAATAACATATCTTCATGGAAGGGACAAAAAAAAAGTCTGGTAAGATTTTAAGTAGAATCAACAAGAAAGTTTTTGTTCAAGTGGATCACGTTGAGAGAACAGATTCAAAAAAGCAGAAGTACTCCACATGGGAGTACATGAACTTAAACAAATGCTTCTAACTAGACAACCCAGGAAGATTTCTCATAAAAATTACTGTTTGTTGTTGTTGCTTAGTTTTTGGCAACTAATCCATTCCTACTTCCCCATCTATCTAAAACATTGACTAGCTCAGACGCTCCTCAAGCCAACATACTTCATTGTGCTAAACACTGCAGCTTTATAATTCTCTAATTGCTTTGGGATCCTGCAACACTTGACTGTCATATGCAGAAAAACAAAGCCTGAAACAGTTTCTTTATGATTTCTGCTGGAAGCCAGTAACTGTAATTGTGCAAGGCAGTCTTTATCTCAACACTCTCAAATAAATACATCATAAGGAACCGTATTCATAAGAATAAACAGTTTCACCTGTGCTGGGATATGAATCCATATTGCAGGATTAAGGAGAATATGATCACATAGCTGTTTCAGCAAGGGCGCTCCATTGTGCAAGTTGCTCAGGTACTTAGAAAAAGCAAGGCATAGCTCTAGTACAGCTCGGGTAACATGAGCTTTGGAAGACTGTAAAAGAAAATGTGCTTAAACAAGTACTCTGAAGATGACTGTGTCCACTGAGTTTCCTCCCTTCCCTCCACCCCCCCAAAAAAATTAAACATAAACATTAGATGAAAAAAGTTTTGTTTTGTTTTTTACCTTTTCCAAGCTATATCCTATCACAAGGAAGCCCTTACAGGAAAGCATTTGATCTTGCATAGCAATCGAGTTCTTCAACAACTCCATAATAAAAGCCAACAGAGTTGAACTGAAAAATGTAATATTTTAGAAAGACATTTTCAAGTGTGACCACAAGACAGAAGGTATTCTCTAATTAACACTTCTATCACACAGCCCATAAATACAATCAGTGTACCAAATAAAAGCTTACATCAGAATTTTAAGGACAAAAAAAAAAAAAAAAGATGTAATTTAAAACCTCTAATTTCCTTTTTTAAATTAATGTACGTCTAATTCAAAAGTTTGTACCCCAAGACAAGCATGCAGTAACAAAATTCTAAAAAAACATTTGTGCAGAAAGGCAGCAATTACTGCGTGGTTCTCTCTGCTTCTTGTTTTAGTTCTAAACTTCTCCAAGATCAGTGACCTATGTCAGTCCAGTTACCACTGCTTCGCTTTCTGATGAATAGGTGGAAATATTTTTCTAGACAGAGTTTTACTGTTGGTTTGTGTTAATTCAACTCCACACTACTGCTAGAAGTAACATTCATGCCTTTGCCCTTGTGTCACAACACTAGCGCCTATCTACGAATCAATACTAGCCAGACGAAAAGCCCTCTATAGATGAGTTACTTTGCAACCAAATAAAATCCTTGATTCATCATGTAGATCCATAAGCTTAAGTCATCTCAGCAGAGGTCCAGGAATGCACAAATGGGCTGAAGGAATTTTGTAAGCACCTCCACTTCACAATGGTAGTTGCGTAGATAATCTTTGAACCATCATGAAGCCACAATTGCAATGAAACAGAGAAAACAGACCAATTCTAAAACACAATACCTTTTGTTATTGCATTTGTATTCATTTATAATGTAACCGAGAAGCTACAACTGCTTTTGTTTCTGTTCAGGAAATGGACTGATGAGAAAGAGAGTCAAATCCAGGGGAAAAGCCAAAAAATTAATACATTCTTCTAATTCGGCAGTAACAATGCGTAGTAGAGTAAAAAAGAAAACAGTTTTTGACTGTTCTTGGTATTACCTTCAATGTCAAATTAGTAATATAATTTAAGAATACTAGTAAGTGAGCTGCATTTTCCTTCTTCTTTTCTACTTTCAAGCTCTGTGCCACAAAAAGTCTGACAAAAAAAAAAGAATGCTTTCATATAAACTGAAAAAAGCACCTTCCCAATGGATTTTTTTTCCTATGAGAGGAAAAAGCTCAAAAAAGAATTGCTCGTGATTGTGATACAAAAAAAAAAAAAAGTTGTCATACAGCAATAAGCATCCCTTCTGATTCTGTACAAACTTTCATGGAAAGTATGGTACAAAACAAATGTACTTCACAAAACAGTCACCCCTGCCTGCAGCAATGTTATATTTTTCTAGTTAGACGTTAATTCATTGTTTCACAAGTGAAATTACAATACAACACCATTTAATAAAACAAGATTTAATTTCCTTCACACAAATAAGAAACAAAGAACAGAGCTAAATGCACTCACCAAACAGTTGTGTCAATGTGGTCCGATGAATATTGCCTATAGTCTAGCTGTGCAAAGAGAGGAAAAAGTACCTGCACTCCTCCAATGGAATGCAAGGCACTCTGGACAGAATGTGTCAAGACTGCTTTCACATCCTGACAAAAAAAAAGGTATTGAGAACTCTGAGGAACTGTTAAAAAAGTTTGCTAGAAATAATTCGATATTTTTTCAACATAAAAATTGTACTACCAATTAAAAAGAGTACAGTAAAAAGTATAAACTGACTTCTACAGCCACTCCAAATATGCAAGCTGCCTGATTCACTGCTGTAGAGAAACCCCCAGAAGAATAGGATGCAGCTTGCAACTCTAAAACAAGTCCTTAGTAATACTGAAACTCTAGGAAAAAAATCTTCAAGCAAATTAAAAAATTTTGGCATTCAAAGCCTGGGAAGCAAAGAGTATAACGTCAACAGAGCAAAGCTCTGTTAGGGAGATAGATCATGTCTGTGAAGAATGGAAGTATGTCTGCAATGAGGAAGAAGAACATTTCTGACAAGTAAACAGGATTTCTGAGTAATACTGACATTTTTTAAGATTGTAATTTTGATTAAAGAACTGTTTCATAGTCCTTATGTACACCCATACTAATTCAAGAAGATAGTATGCCCACACACCAATGAAGCAAGGGTTCCTCTGACTATACTAAGCATGGCATTACAAACAGAAATAGGATTATGTTCTTCTCTCTTGCTGTTTCAGAGAAGCTGCCCATTCTTATTTTCCTGAGTTAATCTAAGAGGAATGTCCAGTACAGCTCACACAGTGGTCACAGGAACAAGTCAGGCAGCTTGATAACTTCAAGAACTGATTCCTAACAACCTGCATCAGCTTTGGAGATTTAAATAGTAAAGCATTTAGCTATGCTGAGAACTGACAGGGAAAAGCAGCAGAGATGACCTGGGGAGGAACCCACCATCAGAAGCTCTTTATCTTATGGAAATCCCAGCATAACTTGATTTTCAGATTTTCAAACAGTAACCATTTATACTCTAAATTTGTGAAAAATGTTGCCATACCTGCAGCATGAGGGCATGTGGTGAATGAACAAAAATAGAAGGGTTATCTTTAGGGGATGACTCTAGACAGAGCTGTGCATCTGTAGCCCTTGGATTGTACATAAAAGCAATAGCACTGGATAGCTTGCCATCATACAGCAACAATCTGTGATGCTCATCGAGGAAGAGATCACTTTCTGCCTTGAATTTGAATGTTCCCTGGATTGGGGAAGTGTTGAGGACAGAAAACAAAAAAAAACGTAATATACATTTCAAATACAGTTCAGAACACAACTAATAGTAGAAAATGACACTGTTTCTTAAATCCAACAATATTTCAAAAAGGAGTCTCACAACAACATTGACTCAAAATCAATTTTACAAAATTGCAACAGTGCAACTGATTTCTGACGCCTGAAGAATGACGCTGTCAAAATGGTGGGTAATGCAAAACAAAAACATTAGCTAGGAAACAGACTGGCAGTCAACTATGTTCACTCAGAGGGAACTAATAATTGAGGAGCAGAGAGAATAGAATCCATCTTTTTAGCATATGTTTATACAGCTGCTAGGGAATAGCAGTCTTCAATTAGCGCCCCTCAAGCTAAGAGGAAACAAATAATAAATCACTGCAACAGAACTCATCTTCAGCACTAACTTTACACATTAAGCAAAACTGACTAGCAAAAGCAACTACTAGGCTACTCTCCTAAAACAAAGACATAATACCTGATGATCTAAAGTTCTCAGCCTCAATGGAAAAAATGAACCTACTAAAAGAAAATAGTCCTCTTCTCATCCCTCCAATCACCCGAAATCTTGTGAACAAGAACTCCATCTTGTTTTTATATTCTTTGTTTTTATAAGAAATTTAAAAAATGAATTAACATTCAATTTTGGTTTGTAATATGATGCACAGGCTTATATTAATATATGCAACAGGTTAATAAAAATATTAAATGATAACAACATTTTCAGAAGAACATAGGCGTGCCACAACTGTCTTACATAAACTACATTACTTGAACTAAACTTCAGAAGTTTTACAGTTAATTCCACGATACCTTGTATCCCAGACCAAGCTGATAAATGGCAAAGATTTGAGCAGCATTGAGAGCCTCACTAAAAAGGTAAACGGATGTCATTTGCCCACAAAACACTCGATTGGCATCTGCTGTTTCTGAGGAACCCAGGAAACATTTGTCAAAAGTCTAAAAAAAGAAATAAATAAATTAAGCAACACAAGCAAGTTATCCAAGAAATACACATACTATCAAAGAATAATACTATTTTTACAAACAAGAAAACTTTTAAGGTTTTAGTGGAAATAAATTTTGAAGTTTTGACCATGTAAGCAGAATGCACTCCCCCCACCAAAGACTTATTACTATTTTTTTTTTTTAATATTTAAAAAAAATCATGAAATGGGAGAAGCTTACTTTTAACAAAGTGTAAAACAGCAAGGGATACCTATAATTGATCATCTTGAGAAACTCAACAGGCATTAGATGTATCCACAGAGCTTACTTACATCATTGGTGTTGACAAACCATGTTATTTCTCCATAAGATGCCAGTTCCCCATTCACATAGCATCGAAGCTCACTATTCTTCCAGCGATTATAGATGTGCACAATAGTAACCATATACCACTAAGCAAAAAGAAAACAAGTGATACCATTCTACAGACGCTTAAGACAGCTCAACAGTCACTGAAAGAAAGTACACTAGAGTGAAT
Organism: Centrocercus urophasianus; assembly: GCF_019232065.1. Taxonomy (NCBI): domain Eukaryota; kingdom Metazoa; phylum Chordata; class Aves; order Galliformes; family Phasianidae; genus Centrocercus; species Centrocercus urophasianus. The sequence goes on along the minus strand of NW_024884866.1, from coordinate 1,637,386 downwards.
TCCACTGTGTCTGTGAATTACATTAACACTGAAAGTTTTATTTTAAGTAGAAAAGATGACAGCATTAGCGAGTTTCCCTGCTTAGCCACGTCAAAGTATAGTCTCCTAATTCAAAATGGAAGCCTAGAAGATACATACAACATAAAACTCAAACAAAACAAAAGTTCGTGACAGTGTTGAACACGCTTGTTCCAGGAAAATTAGCAATTGAAAATGAAAATATTTTTAATACAGTATAATACTGCTCAACAAGCAAGTCTTGAACATTAAAAATACAACTAACTCATATTTTAATTGTTACACGTAAGGAGATAAAGCATCAAACAAAAGGAGAATATTTGCTGTAAAACTTCAATTAACATGAATTACAACACAGTTTTAAATGCCAATCGGTCGTTCTCTAACCTGTAAGACTAAACTTTAGTAATTGCACTGGCTTCATCAGAAAAATTTAAACTTGAGTTAGTAATCACAGCTTCTAAAGTACAGCTGCATTTGTCCACAATGACTATCAAACAATAATCAAGGGGAAAGCCTGAGCAAAACACTTCTGGATAAGTGGAAGGCTGAAGCAGAAGGAAACTAAGTATAAAAAGAGAAGACAGAATAAACAAACATCACAAGTCTTGCAACGCTCAAGCTACATACAGGTATTAAGAGTTCTTAGTAAGATTTCATGTTTCACAAATTCATGAAACTCCTGGTAAACTGCATTTTCTAGCTTTTTCTTATACATGAAGTAAGCTTAGAAAAAACACCAATTCAGAACAGACTTATTTTTGTTCATTCTAGTGCAAGTGATCTGCCGATGGATGAACATAATTAGTAATGAGACCAATCCCTCCAGGATACACATTTTTAGAGACATTTCCTACAGACACACCAGCTAGTCAGATATGCACCCTGCTAAATCCTAGTTACACATAAGTGTATTCACTGAACTATTCTACTGCTTTTACTCACCTTCTGTGGCTTGAAATCAAATTTTACACAATGCTGAAAACCTTTTCCCTTTGATTTTATGGACGTTACAATCAAGCAGCCACCAACAAAGTGAGCAGAATAGCCAAGTCCTTTGTTCGTTCGAAAACTAACCAAGGAAAACAAGATCAGCACATACAGAGATGGCAGTTAAAGTCATTGAACAAATCATGACTGAACATCAGAAATGTGGTTCTACATTAATACGCACCAATATAAATATGGCTTATCCTTATCCACATTGATATTGTTTACAGGATCCATTCTTAACCAAGTGTGAAAAGTAAATCCATTCTGATAGGGCCACTTGGCTATAGGAGGTAAGGCAATGGCCTGAAGAAAATAAAGTTATTCATGTAGAAATATCAACATCACAATACTGCAAGTATACAGCATAAGATACAGACTACAAACGTACAACCAAAAATACCTGGCCTAACTTCCGTGCTTTTCTGTACACTACTTTCTGTATTTCACTGCTAAAAATTTATTCTAAATATTTTAAAACTGATCATTATCTCAAATAATATCATTAATAGTAACCCATGCTTCAAAATTCAAATAATTAAGGCAAATATTACAACACAAGAAGTCCTCAGCATATACATTCAGAAGATTCAGGTAAAAGAATAATCGGATTTATACATTTATTTTCACATAATTTTGTCAGTCAGAAGAATATCTGATTATGAAAAGAAGTTGGCCCACATCAAGAGAAGCATATATGCTTCACTTAACAGATCAGTTTTTTCTTCACCTAAATTCACATTTAAGTGGCTTCCAGTTTGTAGATGACAGCCTTATGAGCCCCAGGCAAAATCCCAGTATTAAGCACAGAATCAGAGGCAGCTTAAACGCTATTAAGACCTTTGTTTCAAACAGCTGGGTTTTGCTGTGTATTTTTTTAATTTTTGTTTGTTTTAACATCACTATTAACTTTAAAATGTTCCTCTGAAGACGTGCAATACACAGTTCAACTAAGACTGTCATAATCTCTGATCAAAGATGCTTTCCAGATGATCAATACCAATGAACAAAAAACATCAAAGAACTTGAGTGTTGCCAGACATCTTAATATGCTCCCATGCTCCATTTAGCTATCCCTAACCAAATAAAATGCCATAAATCCTTCTCTACACCAGCCAGCTAATCAGATTTCATTTCTTTGAGCCCAACTTTCGGGACCTGGTAGCACTATCATTTGGTTTAAATCACAATAGTTATGAAGTATGTCAAATACTTAATTTCTAGGTTTCCATGTTTTAAAAATCAATGAGAATGTTCCCACTGCAGTTTGTGAAGCACACCAACACCACATACAGTTCAAGCATTCAATGCTATTATCAGAAATTAAATACAAGCACAATACGTAAGTAGCCCAAGTGTCTACTGCCAAGTTCTGCTGTATGTGATAAATGTAATTACAGCAGCACAACTATAGTAGTCTGTGCTTTTCAATCTTCAAATAAAAAGTTATTATGTCATCAAGATAGTGAAGTTACAGTACAAGAAAGACAGGAAGCTGTTGGAGAGGGGCCAGAGGAGAGCCACGAAAATAATCAGGAGACTGGAGCACCTTCTCCTACGAAGACAGGCTGAGGGAGCTGGGCTTGTTCAGCCTGGAGAAAAGAAGACTGCGGGGTGACCTCACTGCAGCCTCTCAGTACCTAAAGGGAGCCTATAAACAGGAGGGAAATCAACTCTTTGAAAGGGTTGATAACTGCAGGAAAAGAGAAAATGGTTTTCAGTTGAGGGTGGGAAGATTCAGGTTGAATGTCAGCGGGAAGTTCTTTACAGAGGGAGTGGTGAGGTACTGGAACAGGCTGCCCAGAGAGGTTTTGGGTGCCCCATCCCTGGAGATGTTCAAGGCCAGATTGGATGGGGCCCTGGGCAGCCTGGTCTGGTATCAAATGGGAGGTCAGTGGCCCTGCATGTGGCAGGGGGGTTGAAGATTCATGATCCTTGAGGTCCCTTCCAATCCTGGCCATTCTACAATTCCGTGATTCTGTGAAGTTCAAGTTCAAGATTAAGTGTCCTGAGTAATACCTTTAGTTATATAAAAGCTAAGACACCAAAGCAGAAAAGTAATGGATTTTTAGGGGGAAAGCAAACAACAACAACAAAAATACACTACCTAGTAAACACCTGAACAATTATGATAAAAGATTAACCACCGCTAAATCTAATCTTCCCTCAGTAGTATTTAACCTAGACTTGTCTACAATCTGAATTTTATCAGATGATTACTACACATACCACAATATTCACACTGATTGCTAGAGAAATAACAAATGGCACAAGTATAGCCATACTTATTGCAGTTTCACTGACTAAGGTTTCTAGGAGTAAGGCATTGCCCACACATAATGTATATTAACAAGCACCATTCTCAAACAATAAAGAAGTGAAAAGCAGACATTCTTCACATTCTCCTGGCAATAAGATTTAACTCAACTGCTTGGGGTAGAGGCAAAGAGTTCACTTATATCCATTCTTTATGTATTGCCGTTTGTCCTTCCATAGTTGTTACTTACATTTGTTATAAGCATTGTTTAGTTATACACAATGTAGGTAGCAAAAAAATTCTGTTGAGACTACTTCTGTAACAATGACAGATGGGCTAAGAGAAAAAAAGGAGTGAAAACAGCCAATGGTTGTAGTAAAAATAACAAACGAAGGACTTAAAATATCTACATACCGCAGCACTTTTCCCCGGAAAGTTGAAGAAGGCATCAGGTCCATACTTCTGAGGCATGTGTTTTAACACAGACAACAATTTCCCAGCGTGTGGTGGCTGTCAAAAAATTTTTGGATTTGGAAATAAATAAAACATCTATATGAAAGAAAATACTCTACATACAAAAATAAAATTGACATATTTTCAAGCTTTGCACATGACTGAGTAACACTCTGCTAAAATACTCAACATTTTCAATAAACATTAACAGAAAATTATGAATAAGGATACTCACTAGCCTAGGTGCAATGAAAGACAATTAATGGGATAACTAAATTAAGGACTTTAAAGTCACAGTCAATGTTATTCAGAATAAACTAAAATGACTCTGAATGCTGAGTGCCATCACTGTTTGCCAATTCCCATCAGCTTTACCATTTGTATGGATTTTAAGCAAGCTAAAAAAAAAAAAAAAAAGAAAAAAAACTGACCCAGATGACAACTAGTTAGGGAAAAATAAATGCATATTCTCAGAGCAATTTTGGGTTGTGGCTGCATGAAACTCATGAGAGTACAAACAAGATAGGTACAAGGAAGAACAGCAGACAAGATGACTTTCCATCAAATTTACAGTCATGCTCTAGGTAAAAGATACTGTGTTCAGATACACTCCTTCATACAAGTCTATGAGAAAAGGTTCAAGCCTCAAAAGCCATACACAGTACCTAAATCGAACGCTCAGTGCAAACATTGCCCCACCACAATCCTAATGCTGCATTAATGCTTTTGTAACACTCAACAACTAAAACCTCCAAATCAAGTGTATGAGTTCACAACAGAAATCCAGCACATACTGGTCACAAACTTCTGTGCGTCGTCTTCTACCACTCCACAGCTTTCCAGAAAATCTATTTTCAAACTACAATTTTACTACACCCTTCAGATCTTTTTTCTGGAGATGCTATTTTTGCCTTCTTGTAAGCAACTACTCTGAAAATTAAGCATTGCATGATCCATTAAAAGTTATTTTAAATGTACTCAAATTATAATCAGATACAGAATGTTTCATAAATCTGAATTTATAAAATTGAAGAAGGAAACAGGGAGATCTGTTCAGATGTCTTCAGCACAGTAGAATTCAACCTGGCAATTTGTGTTGCAGCCTCATACTTTGTATCTTTAAAGCACTGCTGATTTTAAGATTTATGGACCTGAGCAAGACCATAGCAAAGCAGTTGGGCCATTTTCCTCTTGTATTCCTCTATATTTAGTCTTTAATAAAGAAAGGGAAATTAAATGCAAATAGCAGAGAGCCAGGAAATGAAAAGTTAATGTTACAAAGACAACTTTAATTAAGCAATGGTTTAACATATTCTGTATGTTCGCTTACTCATTTTAAACCCTATATGGGGTATTTTTTTCATGTGAACAAGTTGTTTCACAAGTTCTTTTTAAAATTTGCTGTTTTTACCTCGCATACTGAATACTTATTTCTTACATTATTTCAAAGAAACAAAGACACCGACCTGACTTCTCCCTACATTAAACCAGGGTATTTAGACATTACAGGAGTGGAATTAAAACTCCAAATAGGTAAAACAATTGGTAGGTAAAGCAAAGCAAAAACTTTGTGCCAGAAAGCTTATCTGCTAGCATTTAAAACAAAAGAATTTTACTTTAAGGAAGAAGGCTCTCAACACTAAATGGGCACCCTTTTCTGTGTCTCTAGCTCACACAGAACAGGAGAAAACACAAAACATAACATTTCACTCAGCACTCATTTTCATTTCAGTTTTTGCTACAAATGCTAACTTTCCTAACTGGACAAAATCCTTCAGGTATAGACAATGTGCAAATATGAAAATATTGATATGCACGCATACACAATTTCCAATGATTTCCATCTTATCTCTCATCTTCCAAAAACAATTTGTTTGTTTATTCTTTAATTTCAAGCAATCAGAACTACCAAAATAAAAATGTGTATGTAAACAAATGCTTAGAATCACTACATCATTTCCCAGGTGCTTCAAAAGGTCAATCCAGCCAACAAATCCAATAAAGTTAAATTTAATCTCATTGCTACACTACTCTATGTATTTTAACAGGTTTAATTGCTTTTAAGTAAAAAAGATTTAAGCAAAAGTGATACAATACCAGTAGGCATCCTTTATTTCCTAGTAAATTTATATATATATAAATACACATACACGCATATATATGCATATATACAGATACACACATACATAAAAGGCTATCAAGCAGTCTTTTAACATGGGAACATTAACACAAACAACACTATAAACATGGCTTTTGTTCTTTATTTTCTTTTACCCATCTCCCTTTTTCTCCTTGAAGCTTGCTGAAGAATAACTTTAGCTCTCGAACGGTCAAGTTGTAGCTAGCCAACACGCCCAGCATATCCACTAAGAGATCTGAAAGGAGAACAATATAATTACTTATTAAGATGCAATGTCAAATTTCTGTCACTTCATTATTAAGTGTTCCCATGAGATTTTACGTAACGAAAATATAATTTGACTCATATATTAGGTGAAGGTATACCTGCAATCATGTTGTCAGCTCTATCAATCCTCTTGAGCACTTGTTCAACCAGTCCCACTTCTGTGCACGCTTGTAGATTGCGTATACTTTTTTTCAAGATAGCTGTAAACATGCTCCACACCTCAGCCTGACAGGAGATGTCACATTTATCCAGCAATTCTACCATGCAAGTAATGCCCTCTCCTTCCTGGATGATAAAGTTCATTTCCAAGTCAAATTGGCCTCCAACAAGCTTTCAGACAAAATATTAAAAAAAAAAAAGTCAAAACATCATTCCACATTCCACTGAAATTATTAATTCTGCAAGAAGAAAACTATCAAAGATATAAGCTAAAAGAACATAACAAGGTCGACATCAATATACCAAATAATTTTTTTCCTCTGTTTCAAGTTTCGACGTGTAACTTGAACAAAAGGCGCTCCTGAGGTGTCAGGAACCATCAGGCAATTGCTGCACAAGAGCTCTTGGGTTAGTTAACAATACAGATGTCCTGAGCTACCCCACACATCTATGAAGTGAACAAACCATGTGAGTATTTCAAGACCGGTGAGAAAGGTCAGCTGGAATTCTTTAAATGGCCTAGAGTGGCCCTAAAAGCCTTCCCCTGTATGTGTCTAACAACTCCTCAAATCGGTGCACTGCTCTAGCCAAAAGAACCTGAGGCACACACCCAGAAATACTGCTAATTACATTCACTTAAAGTCATTCTTGAGATATTAAATAAAGCTGGCTAAGTACTAAATGCCAGTTTCATTAGTAGTTACAGGCACTAAAAGGAAGTGAAGCCTTGCTATATTTGGATTAATGTGAAACCACACCACTGTTTAAAGCCTTTGACCATAACTTGGCCCAGGCACTTAAAACCTGTAATATTTCAGGTCACCTAGATGCAGACTTTGAACATGAACCAAGCAACTAATTGCACGTGCCAAGAGCACAAAGGGGGAAATAAGGAAGTAACCTACTTCACTCTGTTGTTTTAGTGTTGTTTTATTTTGAGTCAATAAAATAAAAATTCTAGCTGATGCAAAGATAGATGACACTAACTTCTGCCCCAATCTCTCTGCATTTTAAATTCTTCTCATAGGCTACAACTATACTTAAAAATGTGCCATACCTGCCTACTAGTTAAGAGCACATGAAGTGTAATTCAGATAGGAATCATAGAATCATAGAATCATAGAATCACCAAGGTTGGAAAAGACCTAAAAGATCACCCAGTCCAACCGTTCACCTATTCCCAATAGCTCCTACTAAACCATGTCCCTCAACACAACATCCAGTCTTTCCTTGAACACCCCCAGGCTCGGTGATTCCACCACCTCCCTGGGCAGTCCGTTCCAGTGCCTGACCACCCTTTCTGAAAAGTAATACTTCCTAATGTCCAGCCTGAATCTCCCCTGCTGTAGCTTGAAGCCATTCCCCCTGGTCCTATCACTAATGACACGAGAGAAGAGGCCGACCCCCAGCTCACTACAACCTCCCTTCAGGAAGTTATAGAGAGCAATGAGGTCTCCCCTGAGCCTCCTCTTCTCCAGGCTGAACATTCCCAGCTCCTTCAGCCTCTCCTCATATGGCCTGTGTTCCAGACCCCTCACCAGCTTTGTTGCCCTCCTTTGAACACGTTCCAGGGCCTCAATATCTTTCTTGCAGTGAGGGGCCCAAAACTGGACACAGTACTCGAGGTGCGGCCTCACCAGTGCTGAATACAAGGGAACAATCACCTCTCTGCTCCTGCTTGCAACACTGTTTCTGATGCAAGCCAGGATGCCATTGGCCTTCTTGGCCACCTGGGCACACTGTCGGCTCACGTTCAGCCGAGCATCAATCAATACCCCCAGGTCCATTTCCTCTATGCAGTCCTCCAGCCACACCGCCCCAAGCCTGTAGCGTCGCCTGGGGTTGTTGTGGCCGAAGTGCAGGACCCAGCATTTGGCCTTGTTGAAACTCATCCCATTGACTCAACCTCAAAATTCACAGAAGTGTATCAGCTCTTCAGTTCAACAAGTTTGTCAAGTGAAGACTGCTTCTGTCATATATGGCGTTCCTTCGATCATTAACCCCCTTAAGTCCACTTTCCAAAATCAAACCGTGTCAAAACTGTTCCAAAACTCATAAACTAAATTGCTCCATTTTAGCTCCCACAACCTCTCTCGGCTAGGCAGGATCCGAAGATAAACTTCAGGGAACAGAATACATATTCTTCATTAACTACTGAAATTACCATACATTTCCCTCAAGTGACTAAATCTTGTCACTTTGAAGAAGCAATCTTTGGTCTTCTGGACATAAATCAGTAATGCCAAGCACCACAAGAAGCGGAGAAAGTTACTAGTTCTGTGACAGAATAGACAATGTCTCACAGTAACAATTTCGAAATAGTAATTTACACTTTTCCATTTTCTCCTCTCTTGGTCACGAAAAATAATTATGCAATTTCTTAACAGATGCTTTCTCAATATTCAGGGAAACCAAAGGAACTGAATGGGGAGACTTAAATTATACTCCCAGCTTCTCTATATCAACTCACCCTGTCAACTCACTCAAAACAAATCTATCAAGTTATTACCATTCCCTAAGCCTTGCTTCTCCCCTTCCCTAAGGTACAGCAGGGGCCCACCTCAAGCACGGTAAGGTAGACTTCAAAGGTAATGGAATAGCTGAAGAGAACGGAGTGAAGCAGAAGTATTGCAACACAACTGCAAAGAAAAAGGTAAAAGACTCATAACTGAACTACATTTGTGAAATACATTAAATGCACTGGTAGTATCACGCTTGGTTTCACATCCTCTACAAAACAGAGGTATTCCTCAAGAAGCCAGTGTTTCTCTCACCATCCCGGTGAGAAGCGAAGACTACGCTGCGTTCTGCGTGCAGAGCAACTGAAGGTTAAATTGTAGCCACGAAACACCTGCTAATTCTGAACAACAAATTCAACTCTTTATGCACTTGGTTTAACTAACCAGCCAACCATCAATTTTCACACCAAAACCATATAAAACTACAAGAGGTGACCTTACCTTCACCTTCTAGTCTACATCCCCAATTTTTCACTTTTGGCTAGATACACTATTATCAGTAACTACCCATCCAGGAAGCTGTCAAATTAGGTTTCCAATCTAATCTGCAAAAATAAGCATTTCAGCAAGTATATCCCAGAGATAAGATGCGATGGAAGAAATAATTACTATTTTAGCATTTCCTTTAAGGGAAAATGAGGAGAAAAATATTGATGGAGAAAGCAATATAGTGAAGGCACAGCACAGTTGATGTACTGTATGTATGCATATCTATTAGATACACATAAGCACACACACCACAGTATGTCATATTAACCCTTTCTAATGGTGATTTGAAACTGATCAACCTTCAAAACACAAATTTGTTTCCAATGACAGGGATCATAATCCAGGTCCATGCATTGGCTAGTTATTATCTGAGCTGCAGTAATGGCTGTGCACAGCAAAATGTAATCTTCCCAAATGTCACAGTAAGTTATGAATATCTGAGCAGCTTAATGCACCTTACTAGCCATGAAGTGTGAGAATGTAATCTTATTACCTTTTTATGGTTGTATTTTTTTGAATAATGTAGCCTTTGAACTGATGTATAGTCTTTCCTTGCACTTTAGCGTGATTTGGTCTCTAATGTCGCACAGTCCATTTTTCAAAATTCTCCAATTCAACGTATTTTAAGTCTCAGGCTGAGCTGCATAAACAATCTTTATAGCAACCTACAGGGTGGCATAACGTTTTCTTTCCCTGGCCTGTAGTGCAGAATTAAGTTTAAGCTTACAGGAATGGTTTTAAAGTGAAGTATTCAAAGTACTCAAACGCATCTTGACAAATTTTACATTTCGCCATTACTACTTACCTCAAAAATATATATAAACTAAACCAGCAGCTCAAGATTTTCAGTAAAATGTTTCTAGGTATAGCTGATTGGAAACAGCAATTTTCAGCTATGGATTTAAACATAACAAATCCCTCCTTCCTGTGAACCTTTCACCTAAATGAAAGGTTCTAAAATGGAAGAAGAAATCCAAAACATAAATGAGACGGTGCACTCTTTAAGTGAGCAACTTACCAACTTAAGTATGCAGAAAATCACCCAGAATTTAAATACAACCTCCACTTTAGTGAAAGATAATGATCAAGGCTATGAATCTGATTTTAAGTCATTTTGAAATACAAAATATTTCAAGAGCTTGAAAGAAAATGCAAGAAAGTATTTAATCCACTGTAACGGGGAGAAAAAAAAAAATCCCAAGACCACAATCAGTTTTCCTTTGAGAAAATCCAAACTTAGTATACCTGGGACACCTACACAGTTTTACCCCAAATCTCTAAAAAAGGCTTTACATTTCTACAGAGCTTTCTCTTCTTCGTGGTCATTTAATAAGATCAAGAGGAAAAAAAAAAAAACCTACTTGTTTTGCTTCCTAAAGTCAGGAGAAAACACCTATTAAGCTGATTTCATAATCTCACAATTTCTTCTTTAGTACACTCAAAATAAGGATGTGGATGACACCTAGCCACTGGAAAAAGTCTATCTCATGAAGGAAAAACAACAGTCTATAGATAAATAGAAGTCTATCTCAACAAAAATCCTAAACCTTATGCTTAATCAAGATCCACAAAGCTGCATGTACAAAGCTAATAAGCAACTGAAATTTATTCATTTGAATAAGGTTGAATTCATTTGAATAAGCTCAACAAGAAAAATCTGCTGAAGCTAAACCTGATGTAATTTCCAACAGATAAGCATTTGATACACACTCTACATTTTACTCCTATTTACAAATAGCTATGCTATTCAAAAATGATCCTGGTTTTATCACAATTTTATGTCCGTCGGCTCCAAGTTAAAATCAGACAGACACCACCTACATTTTCAAACCCTCAGTGATGAAATCTGAAAGCAACTCCTGGAGAACACAAACATGAAATTGGGTTCACTTGAGCCATTATGCTTACGATTAACAGTAATTGGAGAGGTAATATTCTGTGCAATATTCTAGTCACTCTTCTATCTCCCACCAAAATAATAACACACAACCTCCATCCCCTTGCAGATATTCAGAAGCTCCAAACAAAACGTATTAATCATTATCAGAAACGTGTCTAAGATTTGGGAAATACATGGCACTTCAGAGCAAAAATCTCTCAGCATCAGGAGCGATCCCAACCTAGACAAATTCACTGAGGATGCACAATCTATAGTAAAAGTCAGCACCATTGGTACACATACCCTGGATGTGCTAAAGATGGCTCTGATTTGGAAAGGCCTCTACAGACCTGAAGGAACAGCTGAGGAAAAAGAATAACTTATGCAGACTCATTTGCAGCAATTTGCCCCATTGTCTGCCCCGGGTCCCCTATCTTTTCATGCTGTCTTCACTGTCATTAATAGAGCACTTTGCTTCAACTCAGAACTTGCTCAAAAACCAAACACGTATTTCTTCGACCAAAAAAAAAAAAAAAAAAGTAAATAAATCAGAAACATTTCCTGATGCTAAACAAGGCACAAGTGACCAGTTCTGTCCCACCCAACAGTCACACTCAACCAAATGAACAGATAGTACATGCCTCGTTTGCTTTCTAAGGGAAAAAGGATGGGCTGCCGAGGGTGACATTTTATTTCTTCTTCTTAACTGTCCTTTCTCTTGCTGTTGCCAAGCTCCTAACAAAGCCTACACCTTCACTTGCCCAGCAAAAAAAGGTTCGTTTTAAAACAGGCACGATGATAGCAGCATTGCATGACAATACTTCACCCCCATGGCTTCTATTTGTTACTTACATTCAATGTTCTGTATTAAAACAAAATGCTTTACTTAGTCTCTCCTTTAGAAAGATGCTTAAAAATAAATTTAACAGGTGCACAAAAGGTGTGAAGAGTCCACTACTGCCATCTAATGTTGGACCTGCACTTTTTCTTTTCCTTTTTTTTTTCCCCCCCTCCTTCAGAAGGTGCCTCAGGACAGTTTAACTCTCTCAGCTGAAATAAATGGAAAAAAGCACAATTCTTGTCCCTATAGGTGGTACACATCTCAGGATCTTTATTGTAGTCATGTTTACCTGCTTTCCCCATTCCCAAAGAAGGAGAAAAGAAGCTCTCAAAGATAGCCATGCTGCAATCAATTACGCTCTATTTGCTGTAGCTAATAAATTTGTATTTTCACTCTGCTTGCAAGCATTTTTATATCAAAATAGCCCACTAACACAATTAGTTCCATTCCTTGTGTGCAGTTGAAGGCTCAAGGCAAAAAGAACAGCACAAGGATGAATTAGTTCTACGCAATTTTGCTAAATATAAATGGGAGGGTACTGTGAAATTACATTTTCATACATTTCAACATTTCAATCTTTATTGAAGTACATAGCAAAACAAGTAATTGAATCGCTCTCTTTGAAAGGCAACAAGCAATCCATGTTTTAAGAAAAATGAAAAGCAAAACTCAAATTTCTCTTAAAAAAACAAGAAGAAGAAAATAAAAGAACCCCCCACCCAAGCAGGAAAGCCCACTGTGACACAGACCTAAGAGTAGGCTTGCCCAGCACACCTGCAAGCCATTTAAGAGGATCAGCTACAGAGGGACATTATCACTTTGGAGAACAGAGGCAGAGAGGGCGCATAAGTGACTGTTCCACGAGGCTTTTGTTCCAAGCAGAACACTAAGGAGGCAACAGCTACCGCACACTTCACTTTGCATTCCTGAGGAGACGAAGGATTAACAAGCTGATCTCCTGCAAATCAATTTCAGGACAAAATTGACTTGTAATATACTCCACATAGTGGCTAAAGACATATTTACAAAACCTGGCAGTTTTCCAAGTTTGGTTTAAATTACAGATCTCAAAAGATGTTAGTGCCGACATAGACTGCATCTAATTCCACCTGAAATTAATCTTTCCAGCTTTTGTATTAGTAGCATTAAATTCTGCTTGTGTTATGATTTTTTTTCCAAAGCACCTGAACCTGAGATGTTGTTTAAGGTACACAAGAAAGATATAACTCCAAGAGATGGTTTAATAACATGCAAATTTGTAGCTCTATACAGGAAATGAAATACCCTGAATTTTACATCACATCAGATTCATATACGGATTGAAAGTAAATAAATCATTTAAACCATGATACAGAGAACCTTTTTAAATTTGCATTTATCTACAGTAAATACTGCCATGTTCTTTAATAGCTTGCTAGTGCAATCTTAGCAAACTAATGATTTATGGTTGTGACATTTTAAAAATCAGAAATCTGTCATTTTATGACAGCCAGTAGAAGAAAGTCAGCGCCAGTTACTATACTCTGAATTAAACTCAAAGACACGAAACAGATAGCAAAGCACTGTACCATGCTATCCACACCATTATCCCAGCACTTCCCTTCCTACCTTCGCTGCTGAAGGTTATCTATCATTTTTATTTGAATTTACCAGCATGTTATAAAAAACATATTTTTAAAAAAATCACGGTCCAAACAGATCATTTCTCAGGTAGTACTTCAGTTTTTGGCAAGCTGAGAAACACGACCCATCAACAAACAAAACTGACCCACTCTTTGTTTGGAAAAAAGCATTAAACCATAGCTCAGTTACCAAGCTGTGCAGGTCCCTCCTCTCTAAGAAGGAGCCCAAATGATAAGCAATTAGTGACATGATACGAACCGCCACCAAGTCCAAAGAATAAACTCCCCTTGTGCCTCCACATTCAACCCACTCTACAAGAACAAACCAACCAACCAACGTAACAGTGACACCTCATCTGAGCAAATACACTTAAATATCACTCCTTCACCTAACTTTCCATTAAATAGGATGTCAACTTTTAGTATTTGCAAAGTACTAAGAACAGTGTAACAACGGAATGCTAGAGTACAAGGTTATGAGCTCTAAGAAACACATTTGAATGCATTTTACAAGCTGATTGGGACATGAGGATAACAAGTAAGGGGTGAAAGGCTAAAAGAATGAAAGAAATCAAGGAAAAAGAGTAAAATGGAAGATATTCAGAGCACATAATTGTTCTTAGTAGCAAGAAATAGCCTTACCAGAAAACTGAACTGAAACTCAAAAAGCCAAAGAAGAACCCAGGATGAAGAGAATAATCTGTTTACCTCAAAAGCTCTGATAGACTTCACCAGATTTCACAAGAGTTCAGGATTTCCTCTCCTACTGAAAGCCACAGTCTCATATAGCATGTAAGAAGCAAATGTATGCCAACATACAGCCATCACACTTCATAGCTCAGCGGATGAACAGCGTGTTTTGGCACAGTTAAAGACACTGGATTACAAATTACACAGAAACCAAGAACCCAGCACATCTGCTTATGCTCTGATTCACAACAGCTGGAAAACACCACACCTGCCTTCTCAGAAATGGCAAAGATTGTCTGCCACAGGTGAAGAGATTGACAGGACTTTGGATGCGATGAAGTTCAAGTTCCATAGCAAAGAGAAACAAAAGCCATCATGGATTCAGATAATTAGCGAGCAATTCAGGTCTGGAATCCTCAAGTAGCCACAGCTGGCCACATCATCATTTCATCTTTCTCTTTTCTTCCTAGTACAGCAGCTCCTACTTTTACTTCAAGTCTCTCCCCCCACCTCCATTTGTCTCTGTCCCTTCTCTCATCGTATAGGGAACGACTGAGTGGAAATTTTCTCCCAAGAAAAGATATAAAAGAAAGCATAATATTACTAAAAATACTTAAATTCTAAGAAACAAAAGACAATAAAAAAGAAACAAACAGGAAAGATTACTTACGTTGCATTTGTTCTCACTGCTGCCTACAAATACGCCCTCCTGTTTCTCCAATTAACTTCTCCCAATTCTTTCCCCAATAAGTGCTTTTTCTAACAAACTCCAACTACTCCAACACCAAATTCAGCAATTTACCCAGAATTTTGATAACAATATTAGCGGAGTTCTCAGCATTTCTTCATCAAACCCATCACATCATGTACCCAGACTTCCAAGGCTAAAAGGTTTGTTCTGGAATTGCTGCACTCAAAGAAACCTAAGAATTTAAAAGGATACTTGAACATATTTCACACGCAAATACGTAATTCAAAACCCAGGTATTATCTAGGACTGATAGTGCACAACCTGAAAAAAGCTGTATCCAAATAGCATAGGAGTAAATGAAATGTTTTCTCTTAGACTACCCTTTTCCCTGTGAAGTGGAACAGTAACTAAACAATAAATTGTGCTTCAATGAGACACTGAATTAGAGAACATCTGCCTCTACAAAAAGCTATTCAACTTGGACATGAAGTACCACTATAAAAGGAGAGATTAAATCAGTAAAAACAAATAGCATAAATAAAATCAGTTTTATTCCATATCCAAGTTATATGCTCGTTCCTTTCTGTGCTCCCTGACAGTGGCTGCTGTAGTCCCATACAACTTCCGTTAAATTCTTTCAACAGTTAAAGACCACAGCAGAAGTAAAAGGAAGCAGTTCCTAGTTGCTGCATCTTAGCACATCCCAGACATAGCATCCGTGATAAGCATGAATTCTTGGACCACAAGATTAACTACAGTATTTGCAGACAAGGAAGAAATGAGCCCCAAAAATCTTCATAAATGGTAGAAAACTTCAGTTAACAAATAAACAAACAAGAAGATAGGTAACTTCAAGTCATAAAACATTTTTATTTAAATGCCAGACCTGGAGGTCTTGGAAGCCTCTAATAGAAGAGCTGTTTTCATTTCATTTCCTCTCCAGGCATACGATCCCTGAAGTTTTGCTGACCAAATTCAACACTACCTGAGGATCACATGCATTCCTCAGTATTTTTAACAAATTGAGGTCTTAGTCACAATATTTTCATATGGCTTTCCACACATGTAAACATTTATTTATATAAGAAAGACTTCTGAGTACAACAACAGAAAAAGCAAATTAAAAAAAATAAATAAATGAAAAAAATAAAGCAAGAACCTCTAATTTCAACCAAACAACCTGATAATAGGATAAGTCGTGGCCTCTTAGGTGTGAAACTATGCAGACCAAGACTAACATGAGTAGTTTTGGAGAACAAAGCCAAAAGGACACTACTAACTACAGCCACCCTAGCAGAATCCCACTGCTGTGGTGAAACTCTGTGTACCTCACCAGACGACCGAGCAGGACGCCAAGACTGCAGTAGTAATTGTACCTTCATGAGATTCAATTACCTCTGAAGTTACAACAACACTTTCTATACACAACTTTGTGCGTTTCTTCCCCAGCAAAGATTAAGACCGACAACATAGATCCAGAACTCCAACACTGTTACACTGTGTCCATTTCTGTGAAAAGCTTATCCAAATACAGTAACTTATTCCTTTCACACTGCAACTAAGTATACAGCTCACAGTATTTGTAGTTTTTCATCTGTTTCTGCACAGAAGGGAGACGTTAAGAAAACAGTTATTTGATCAGTGGTCTATTTCTGCTGCACATTAAGACTTCAATAAATTCTTCCCTTAGCCAAGACAAACACAAAACACAGAGAACTTCCTGAACCTTACAATTCCACAATATTTTCCCACCACTCTGGAAAAAAAAACATGTATGGGGCGGGAGGGAATGCTGATAACTGAAATTGGCACTGTAATTGCCACATTTTCAGCCGCTTATCACTGATCAAATTATAAACTTGTCCCAGTTAGCAACCCTGCTTTCCTAGTACACTACCCAGGAGACACTCAAAGACCACCCTAGTTTGTGGACTCCTTGGCAATGTGTGCTGACACAGCAGTCCTCAGCGCTTCCAGTTTCCCAGGCCCAGACAGGTAATCTGCAAGCCAAGGCTCCAAGCTGCTGACTGCCCCACAGAGGGAGCATGGGAGGTACAAAAATTTCCATGCTTTGATGCCATTAGGAATCTATCAGGCTGACATAGCCATGGAAGCATTTCATTACACTGTCTACCCTGGCAGACCTACCTCACATGTTTCTCCTCAAGAGATACTTCCCTTTTAGTCAGAGAAGGCCGATTCATCCATGGTTTGAATCAATATAGATTTCTGAAATTAAACGAAAATAGCTCATACAAGGCTCTTAGATATTTGAAGCTTAATTTTTATATTTTATGAAGTATTGTTGTAAGGAGATCTTAACAAAAGCACTTTTTAAATAAAGCTTTAGAATGGTTAAAAGCAATCCAACAACAAACACAAGAAATTGAGCACACAAAAGACACAAGTACAAGTATAGCTATCCAGCCCTGCTACCTCATGCTTCCATGCAGGTGATCAGCTAAGGCTCCCAACTGTGCAGCTCAAGAAATCTGAAATGTGACAACTTGAAAAAACTGAAAAAGTGGTCTGCTGTAAAGATTTTAAAAAGAGAAAATGTTAATTATATTTTATGTTCTCCCTTTTTCGTTAACCAGTAATAATAATAAACTTCATCCTATACCCCAGTTCCTCTAACACTTAAAGCAGTACATGCTTTTATTGCCAACACCAAACTAGCACACTTCATTATTAAAAGAACAACAGTGAATGCCTACTGTCCAGACAGCAGACATTTTACTCTAATCTCTTCCTATTCATTTGCTGTTTTTTCCCAGCCTTGCTTCTCAAAACGTACAGTCTTGAAAAAATGGCAGTGGAGTTAATAACATCGCAAGTCCTCCTCCCTGCCTTAGTTGGTAAATGCTTAACACTGCTTTCAAGCCTCACTGTTCCGCATTGCTCTGATAAACTGCTGGCATAAGGCACAAGAAAGAAAGAAACAAATCAAACTAATGAAACTCGCACAGAAATACATTGCTTAATAGAACACGACAACTTATATTAGTAGCAGAATATATCTTCTATAAAGAAAACTTTTCATAGAGCTATATGAGACAATCTGAAGGAGCTGCAGCAGCACAAAAAGGATAAAATATCTAAACAGGCAAAGGATAAAGACATTCCTAGAAAGTTAATTTTAAGCAAGAAAAAAAAAGTGGTAAACTATCTTTTGTGCAAACTAGCATCAAATCTACCTTCCTAACGGTGAGCAAGCATGTCAGGATTGGCTTTACAGCACAGTTCCAAATAATGCTGTAATGAGTATTTTGTGTACTAATTCAAGGTGCTGTCCATTTTTTTTTATTATTTTTTTCCCCCTTTTAGAAAGATAGCAATGCTTAACATTGCATTCTTTCTTGTAAGTCAGAGGCAGAGAACCTGCTGCTACACAAAAACAAGACCAATGAGCACCATCTCATGGGCATTTTAGGTAACAGGTTCTACGCAGGAAAAAAAAGGACTCTAAAGCAAACAACAAAATGTGAATTGCAGAAGCATAATATCTAATTTTCAAAAGCTTAGATGTGAAAATAGGGCACAAGCTAAAGATTTTTCTAAAAATAAGTAACTGTAATTGCATCTGAGGGGAACTTCATTGTATCCACACAAACAAAAAGTACTGAGGTATTTAGGCACTTAAAATAGCCTCTATGAGCACAACCACACACATACAATTACCCTCAGCCTGAAGAATCGACTGAGGCTGGTAAAAATCAGTCTTTAAAAAGTAGATTGAGAGGGATCAGCAGAACTCCATCCCTTCAAGCCAATAGCTGAAAAAAAATAAAAAAATAAAAAATCATTGCAAGAGTTTGATTGTATACTTATGCATTCGTTTCTCTTCCTCAACTTTAGAGCACTCAATGAGATTCTCATTGATAGTTCACATCCAATCCTGCAGATCTAGCAGGCTAAAACATAAGTTGTTAAAAAACAGTGTTACAGTCTGCATTACTTTGAGTACTTAATATTCAACAACAGTTTCCTCTGTGACCTGAAATTTTACCCAGTAATAGCAATACCTCAGAAGGAACATCCCTATTCAGTTGTCTACTAGTTCAGGTTACAAAGATACTCTCCTGCTGTAGCACATAGCATTTTCATCTTCCTTCAGCTAACTGCGAAGTTTAAAACTCTACAGTAGCATTTATTAAATATGCCCATCAGAAAAATAAAACATGACAGAAGGAACAACTAAGAGTACATACTAAGGCATTACCACCAAAATTCTAAAAGTGGAATGAATAAGCTCTCAAAATGCAGGCACAGTAGATCTCTGGTTCACCTGGTGTAACACTAGCGGTCACTGCAGACTGCACCATGGTATTTTTATCTCAGAAACAGAAGACAGGTTTCTTTGTATGCTGTGGGTTTATTTTTTTGAAGTGCCATTTGTTCCAAGAGAAATAACTCCCCAAAAAAAAAATTTCAGCTCTTTAAAAGCAACTATTTGTTCATGCAATGCAAAATGAGTTCTATTTCATATGACACTATAAAAGCTCCTCTTCAGAAAAATAATACCAATAACCACGTCCTCTTAATGCTCATAGACATATGTGAAATATGTTCATGAAATCATTACTTGAGATGAGGCAGGACACACTAAAAAACTGTAAAATCCCAAGTCATCTTTGCAGGGGACTTTAGCAC
Source organism: Centrocercus urophasianus (assembly GCF_019232065.1). Taxonomy (NCBI): domain Eukaryota; kingdom Metazoa; phylum Chordata; class Aves; order Galliformes; family Phasianidae; genus Centrocercus; species Centrocercus urophasianus. The sequence continues at coordinate 1,617,718 of NW_024884866.1, read as the reverse complement.
AAACACAGATCAAATAAACTTACAGCCAAGTATTTTACCACGCATACTTCTGATAACTAGGAGTTTGTTGGGTTTCCCATTACGGCTCCTCTAAGTTTTACTGATGAAACATTCCGTAGTCATCAGAGGCAGACACGACTGAACCCCACCCAGTTTTACCCCTTGGTTCACTTTAGATCTGTACTTTTGATTGCCAGTTTTTATTACTGGAATGCCATCAACACATACACAAAAACCCACACCGTGAAGAAAAAAAATTCATCACACCATATTAAACATTACTACAACAGTGAAATTCAGAGGGATGGCTGCTCCAGGCAAAGTTCTCCCCATGAAAATTAAATGATTAATTCTACAGCAACATGAGTTTTGGAAAGATGCAATGCACTGTTATGTACCTCCCTGCCTTGAACACCGGGAAAGCAATTAATTAAGAGTACTGCAGCGTGCACCTGGAAGAAAAGGCCGCAGTCTGCCAACCAGACACTACCATTCACTTGGCTCACACCACCTCTGCAATCATTCCACAGCAGCTGAGGATCAAACCAGATGTAGTACTTCAGATGCAGATCAGAATGACTCTACATAATCCTTCAGAGTAAACCCTGCAATGTTTCTGTGGCTTCCTTCCAAAACTTGCTACAGTGATCTCCTCAAACAGCTTTCTCAGCTCTGAAGCACAGCCTGCTCCAACTCACAACATATTACACATTAGTCCGTCTGTATCCTTCTGATACAAAGCAAGGCAATATATTATTAATCACTGTTACTCACTGTCTTCTCATACCAAACTCTGCAAAGCTTTCAGGATCAGAACCAGCATCTTGAGCCAATGTTGCTTTAATGTACAAGCTCACTATTGGCTGAAAAATTCTCCTGGTTATGATAGTACTCAAGGCACAGCAATCCACTCAAAAAAAAATCACCTCAAAAGAAGCTATGTTTGATCCCCAATCCTTGTATGATTGCATGAAGAACGATCAACAAAGTCATTTTCCACCACTTCTCTCCTGACTCAGTCAGCTAAGCAGCAGTTCAAATATCACATCACGTGCTTTCAGATCTCCCTAGCAAAGATTAGAATTAAGGCCAAACACACAAAGCATACCCAAAGTATCCAGACAACTTCAACATCTTTGGCTGGACTTCTGTTAAGGCACTGAGTTTTCTTCCCTTTGCAAAGTTCACACATCATTGTTATGGCATTCCACCTCATCCTCAAAGTCCAGCTAAAATATTCTCTATTTAAAACACACTTGCAGTCAGTGTACAAGGTTGAGCTACATTCTATGAGACTCAGGGGTTACTCATTTTAGTACATCATGTCCAATAACTTCAGATCACCAGCAGAACACCTTATAAAAATAGCTTTTTAAACAAGAAAATACTTCTTAAGTTTTTACACTGCCGTACTTAATGCCACTTAATGACTGAGGGCTTTCTGGCACCTGTTCTAAGCTGTCCCCCAATCCATTTTGTGAAGATTTATTATTTCCACTTGGGATAGTCTGTAGACTAACTGTATGAAATACTAGCTGGCTTCTGGCTGGTATTATGCAGTAAGTCACATTAATACACTGATCCATTGGCCTTATAATCTGTATCTGACAATCTTTTAAGGACAGCTTTTATTGGCAACACAGATTTTTTAAGTGCTGTTTCAATACAAGTTTTTCCACTACCGTAACTTTAGAAAACGTTGCTCTTCTCCCAGTTATTTGCATCTTTTGTTTTTATAATCTCCTTTTACAATTATTTTGTTTAAATAATTCCAAGTGGGGCTACAAACGAAAAAAAACAATCATAACTGTAAACAGCAAATGTGTGTAATACTCTACAGAATATAAGGTCTGCATAATAAACAAGAACAGCATAGAAAAACAGAAATTCAGACAAATTCAAGGGAAAAGAAAAAGAGAACTGAAGAGACTCACGTAAAATGTAACAAAAAGAAAGCTGTGAGTAACGCAAGACAGAAAAAGGAGAGGTAAAAGGAACAGCATAGCCAGCATTAACTTAGGCAAAATTATCTAGGCTGAGAAATAAATGTAGAAGATAAACAGTTCTATGGATTTACAGTATCGCCACCTCAAACCCTATCATGGGCCTCGATTAGGGATTTAAAGAAGGGATTTAAAAAAAAAAAAAAAAAAGTCTGCAAACATCATAAAATGATTAAATCACAAAATGGCCTGGGTTGAAAAGGGCCAAATGATCACATAGTTTCAACCCCCCTGCTACGTGCAGGTCACCAACCAGCAGACCAGGCTGCCCAGAGCCACATCCAGCCTGGCCTTGAATGCATCCAGAGATGGGGCATCCACAACTTCCTTGGGCAACCTGTTCCAGTGCGTCACCACCCTCTGTGTGAAACGCTTCCTCCTAATGTCTAACCCGAACCCCTTCTCTCAGTTTAAGACCATTCCTCCTTGTCCTATCACTATCCACCCTTGTAAACAGCTGTTCCCCCTCCTGTTTATATGCTCCCTTACTCTTAAGTTTGAAAATAAATATTTTCAAGTGTTAATTGGTATGACTCAGGTGCACTAACAAGATCACAGATAACTTCTATACAGCGTAATGCATGCTTAAGTCAGATTGGTCTCTAAATGCACACATCCCCATTTTGTTCTCTAGATTCAGTCATCAGAAAACCCTAAAGTAAACATCTGTCCTACTGGCATCACAGGTGAGCACGCACTCTGCAATACAGAACATTCCACTTTTTTCTAACCGAAAAACAAAGAGTCGCACAAACAGAGGTTTTGGCACAACCACCACATTATTTCAGCTCCATCACCTGCGAAGTTAAAAACAACAGGAAAAGAGCCCTACCCTTATTTACTCAATTCCTCCTGTGAGCGCAATAACATCTTGAGATCCCAACCATAAGTTTAAATTGTATAACCTATGTTTTCTACAATACCCTTGAGATGCTTGGAAAGTTTTCTCCCTAGTGAAGTTCTCATTTTCTTTCTCAAACTTCACTGACTTTTCCCTGTTTAGTATTTAAGACTCAATTAAGTACGAGTGAAGCAGATTAACATTTTATGCAGAATAAATTCTCTTCCAGGGAATAACATTTTGCAGGGGCACAAGTATCTCACGTATCACTACTTTAGCCATACAATCCCTATGTGAATATATGAAATTGTAGCATTAGAATCGTAGGATCACCAAGGTCGGAAAAGGCCTCCAAGAACATCTAGTCAAACCACCCACCAGCCCCTCCTATTCCCCCATTAAGCCACCCCCCTCAGAACAACATCTAAGTGCTTCTTGAGCACCTCCGTGCACAACGATTCCACCACATCCCTGGGCAGTCCATTCCTGCATCTGACCATTCTCTCAGAAAATAAATTTTTTTTCTCATGTCCAACTTCAGTCTCTCCTGGCACAACTTCAGGCCATTCCCTCTAGTTCTATCACCATCTTTCAGGGAGCCACAGAGAGCAGTAAGGTCTCCCCTGAGCATCCTTTTCTGCAGACTACTCAAGTCCACTTCCCTCATCTGCTCTTCATTAAGACTTGTGCTCCAGGTCCCAACTTACACACTTACTGTAAAATTAATAAATTTTTGTAATACACTTGTAAATTGAAATTATGAAAGAAAAAAAAAAAAAGCATTTCCCCCCCCCAACAATTGTTTTATAGGAGCAGGTCTTCTCCATGCATACTCTCTAGAAATCAGTTAAACTTTGTCACCTTCGTACACAGCGATGTATGAGCAAGTAAAAAATGAAATAAAATACTAATACAGCTCTTTCAGAACTGCCAATCTACTCCGTTATTGAAATGTAGATACCTTATTAAATAACTCATTCTTCTAAATAACTCATATCAAGAAAGGTTTTCTTTTTATTTGAAACATGTCCCATTAAGACAACTAACAAGGCACGTTGTTGCGTAAATAGATGGCTGCATGCAAATAATATTTGAACCTAATTCAGCTGTTCAACTCCAGAGAGAGGTAAAACTCCCAATGCCACCACAGGAACAAACATCACATCAGTTTTCCCTTTTCGTAGATGGGAACTCCAAGCGAAGAGACAAGGCCACAAGAGAAGATACTTTCAGCAGCAATACAGCCCTCTGTAGAGCAGAAAACACATGCAAAACCACAGAAAGAACATTCTCTCCAAGGAAACTTACCCACAGTTATACTTTCACATGGCGCTACAAAGAGCAGTGAAGTAATCAGAAGAATGCTCTTGTGAAATAATAACATTCAAAAAGTGAATAAAAAATTATGTATCTACTTATCTTGCTACGCCCTGTTTCTCAGTGTGTTCAAAACGCAACTCATTTCAGCTTTATAGAGCAGTAACACATTTGGAAGCCAAAAATACATCAATCAAGTCAGGAAGAAAAGCAGAATGATAACAAAACTTCAGAAAATTATCACAAATAAACTGGGACATGCATCCCTTTAAGGGAGTATTTTAGTGGACAGAGGACTTGCTTTCTGCGCCCATGCCTCTAACTGAGCCAAATTTTCAGCCAAAATCAGGAACAGTTTTTATTCACACGCTGCATAAGAATGCAGTATTTATAAAATCATCTCATTTACATATTTCAGCATTTAACATGCATTGGGTCCACCAATCATCTCTCTTAGCACTAATTCTTCATATCAAATCCACAGGTAGCTTATTGTAGATTAAAGATCCTAGGAGATAAGATTTTTTTGATATTTTATATATATATATATATATATGTTTAAACATACGAGCATTAGTCCAGTGAGGAATTTAAGGGGCTTCACAAGTTTGAACTATATAACATTAGAGCTCTTATTTCTAGCCTTAAATGGTTGCTGATAGCAACCACAGTTCATCACCATCTGCAGTGACAGCAGTGAAAACAGCTGCACACACAGCAAAGCGAGCCAGATACTTCAAATCGTAACACATCTGTGCTACCACTGATGTGGTACCACTACCATCTTTCCCATCTGGAAAATAGGAAATTCCTACATTTGTATGTGCCATATCCCCACCTCAGGTAACATACAGGAACTCCAAAAGCCTTTAGTTGCAAATAATTACACATTCCCTACCTTAGATTTGAAAACCTGTCCGGAAATACCATTTAAATTTCCATCTTGAGATCTCCTTCCATTTAAATCTGCTTCTTTGACACAAACATTTCAGACAATCAGCAAATAACCAGAAAAAAAATGATTCTCATTGACATTTTAAGGGCTCAACAAACAGTACAATTAATCATCATCTCACTATTTTCAACTTTTCCTTACTTGCTGGTGGTATTGAAACATTACTGCTATTGTTATTTCCATTGCTACATTCTTAGGGGATTTTTACTCATCTACTCCACAGAAAAGAAACATCATGTTTTCACAAAATTATTATGTAGTCACGATCACATCAGTGCAGAATCCCAGACAACAGAGCTTCACATTTCACTATTAAAGCTGGGAACACCAGCACCCATGCTAAAGCTTTGCAATCGATAACCTCATTTCACGTATTAGTTCATTGCTGACTTGTTGCATTGCCTTCAATACTGACTTACCCGTGTAAATTTTCTTCTGAAGAGCTTAAAGAACAGTTCTAACAGTTTACAATTAGCTTTTAAAAAGCATCCAATAAATTGCATTCCTTGTACACTAAATACCTATTTTTTTCCCCTTTATATTGGGCAATCACAGAATTACCAAGATGACGTCCTGCTGGTAATTTGGATTTTCAGTAATATCATTCCTACGCTCTTTCACAGTTCAGCATGTGATCAATACAGACACCAGAACTGTCCTAATACACTATGTTTTCTGCTCATTTACTCAATTTCTAGTTTGATAGCATTGTTTCAGTTTAACTATCTTAGTTCTTCTAAACTTCTCATTTAATATCTTCATTTGTTAGTTGTCGTTGTTTGTTTTTTTTTTTTTTTAAACGGGTTTCTACTTATTGCTATATGTTCTACTCCCAAAAACAGAAAACAAATGTTGAAACAACATATACTACGCCTCTATCAAGAACATAACAGTTGAAGTTCCACTATTTTAGCTAACAGCAGCCAGCAAATTACTAGAGACCTAAAACATATTTATAGATAATCCCACTATCAAATAGTCAATAAGTCATCACACTTTCTTAAAACATAAGGAGACTAGCACATGGGGACAGATTACCTCCTTGAACAACATTAAAAACAAGTCTCAGCTGTTTCGCAAACTCCACATCTTGGCTACCCTTGAGATAGCATACTGATTGTATTCTGAAATAAATTAGCTTAAAATGTCTTGAAACCACAAAAGACTCAAATTCAGGAAACATAAATGTTGTAGTTTGTCACAACTGATGACAACGAGCTCATCTCCCTCACTGTGGCCACATTCTTTCTCATTTCTTCCCCATCCTGCACTTCCGGGGGAGAAGGAAAAAAAAAAAAAAAAAAAAAAAACAACAGGGAAAGCAAGGACTTCTAAGCCACCACCTGAAAGAGTCCCTGTGTCACAATCTACACAGTGAACCTTTTTACAAATAATTTGGACAAAGATAATGGAAGAAGGCAAGGAAAACGTGCCCTTCAAAAGAAGGGTCCAAATTCAGCCTTGTGTCTGTCAGCTAGCAGTAATCCTACTCTTCAACAGGCTTCGCAGTAGAAACAGACAGCATTCCTTGTAAGCAAGATGTACAAGAAAGAGAATATGCTGCTGCAATTGTATTTTCCATTCTAGTTGTGTGGCTATTTACTGAGAGTTGTGTTTTGAGTTGCAAATCTAACTAAAGCCTTAATCCAACAATCAGCCACCAAACCGAGCAAAGTGTTGGCACAATACTTAGTTTATCTTCCTTAAAATTATCAGGACTGACACTACACACTTATAACTAATCCTCATTAAGATAATTTTTATACTACAGTATGTTTTAGTGGACTTCAGGAAGATCAGTTCTCTGATCGGTCTTCTACTAAGCACACTGGGGTAACCAAAATGAAAAGATTTTCTTGAAAAACAAATTAATTTTCTTAACACCAATGTACATAATGCATAACCAACATTATTTTCATCTTCTTCCTTAAAGGGAATTTTGTTACCAAAGAAGGCTGATTGGTTCCTTCTCTCAAGCTCTAAAAAAAACAAAAATGAACCATGAGGATGACACCTTATTCATAAAATATTTCAAATTATGAAGATGCTTCACTGTCTCTTCACATACAGGGAGGACAAAGATCCCTCTTACCTTGAAAGGTCACTCTCTACCTGCCTAAGTTGGTTTTTTCCAGTATTATTTGGAAGTCACTTAGTAACATACACAGCATTCTGCTGAAAGCAGTACAAAATGAGGAGAGCAACAGGAGGCATAGACTACTGTTAGGTCACTGAAACACTGAATCAGTAAAACACTGAAAAAACAACACTACGCTGGATTAAAGTCTTAGCCAGGATGGAACCCTGTAAGTGCCACTGAGGCTACAGAAACATAATGAGTTTTTGGCTCTTAGACTCGGAAACTAAACAGTCCCAACTCTAATTAATTTTCATGCTAGGATGAAAAGCAAGGAGGGAAGTCATAATGGGCTTCCCTACCTCCCAACTTTATTTCCTAGACACTTGATTCCAGCCAACAGAATACACAAACATGCTGCTGCTTTGACTGCAGCAAGAGTCTATCTTAGAAAAGTTTGAACAACAGGTTTGAAAAGTTGAACTTAAATGCATCTTACAGTGGTTGCAAGAGCAGAGCTTCCAGAAATCAAGGAAGATTCCTTTAAATAGAAAACATCCAGTAATGTATAAACTCACTCATTCTTGAGAGCAATAACTGTGCTATTACATTTCCTAGCTTTGCCTTAAACCCCTGAAATTTACAATGATTCCCTATTGAGTCTTACTCACTATTCAACACCATCAAGCACAATCCTGAAGCCCACGTAATTAAATCCAGCAAAAAACAAGAGGTCGTGGACTAGCATGTGGACGAGGAGTTCACAGGGGAAAGCAAACTGACCAAGCTTTCAAAATATTTCTGCTACATAATCATCAAGTGGTAAAACTGTAACTTCAAGCTTTTGGTTGTCAACAAACACTGAATCTATATTGTTATTATGAACAAATGTGATAGAAGGCAGGTTGTAGAGCACTCATCCTTACGGTGGCCCCATTAATTAAGGGAAATGTCCACTTTCAGATGATTTTATGCCTACAGCTCCTTGAGCAAAGGATCAGTACGTGGTCCTAGAACAGCTTTCTATTCCCTATTCTGTATTCCTGAGTTCACTTCCAAAAGACACTATGGACATCCTTCCTGTTGATGCTAGCCAGAGGTCCATCTTTGCTCACGCAGCCCTGTGAACATTTTGCTACACGACGAAGGTTAGAGAAAGACCCAAAGTGACTTCGATGACAAATACCATTGTCATTAGAACCTAGGATCAATTGTGAAGCATCTCTCGATGAAGCAGCACCAGAAAACACAGCCCAGAAGGAAAGTTATCTTCTAACAGCTGTGACTGTTAAAGGATGTTGTCTTGGGACACTTTCATCTACAGTGTGCTGTAGAATCCAGAATCATCCCTAATTTCATTTCTACCAAGTCTCTGCAGTGCTCTACATAAATGCTTCCAAGGCAGATAGCTCCTGCATAAAGTAATAGGTTTTTCATCTTTTGCTACTCTATGCAACCTTATATTCTCATATGAAATCTGGACCTTCACTCTTCCTCCTGGGAAATTTGAATTCAACTCAACCCATGACACATCAGACACAACTGTCTACTTGGTGCAAAAGTAGGACTTTGAATCAACCTGCAGAAAATGCATAATACCTGATGGATGTGAAGAGCCCAGCTTGACTCTTAAGAGACCCTCCAACATCTACAGAATTAGTAAATAAAAATAATTTTCTCCTTCCCTATATACTAGCCATATATGCTAGAGAAATCATTCAAGCAAGAAAAAACTACCCAGTGAACGAAAAAAAGGAAATGTCACTCCCATTTTTAAAAAGAGTAGAGAGGATGAATGAGGAAACTACCGAACTGTCAGCCTTATCTCTGTGCCAGGAAAGATCACGGAAGGGATCCTCCTAAAAGCTATGCTAAGGCACATAGAAGGCAGGGAGGTGATATGAGACAGCCTTCATGGCTTTCCAAGAGCAAGTCCTGCCTGACCAAACTAGTGGCCATCTATGATGGCCTAACTCCATCAGTGGACAAACCAGGAGCAGCTAACATCATCTACCTAGAACTTCAGTAAAGCCTTTGACATGGCTCCCAACAACACCAGTCACTCCAAATTAAAGAGATATGGATTTGATGAGAGTACTTTTCAGTGGACAAGAAAGTGGTTGCAAGACTGTACTCAGAGCGTGGTGGTCAACATCTCAGTGTCCAAATACAGATCACTGATGAGTGGTGCCCCTCAGAGGTCAGAGAACTGGGACCAGTGCTCTTCAACACCCTTATCAATGACATCAATGGTGGTGGGATTGAGTGCATCCTCAGCAAGCTTGTGGATGACACGAAGCTACATGGTGGGGTTGATATACCAAACAGACACAATGTTATCCAGAGACCTAGACAGGTTCAAGCAGTGGGTCCTGGTGAACCTCATGAGGTTCAAATAAACCAAGTGTAAGGTCTTGCACCTGGGTCATGGCAACCTCCCTATCAGTACAAACTAGGGGATGAAAGGATTCAACACAGCCCTGTCAAAAAAAATTTGGGGAAACTGCTGGATGGTAAGCTGGACATAAGTCAGCAGTGTGGCTTCACAGCCCTGAAAGCCAACTATATCCTGTGCAGTATCAAAAGAAGCGTGGTCAGCAGGTCACAGGAGACGATGCTGCCCCTCTCCTCTGCACTGGTGAGACCTCACCTGGAGTACTGCGTGTAGGTGTGGAGTTGTCAGTGTAGAGAGATGTGGACCTCTTGGAACACATTCAGAAGAGGACCACAAAAATGATCCCGGGGACAAACAGGCTGAAAGAATTGAGCCTGTTAAGCCTGGAAAGAAAAGATTCCAGGGAGACCTGATAGCCCAAATCCTCAATCTTCCTTTGAAGGAGAGGCGCTCCAGCCCTTGGATCATCTTTGTAGCCCTCCTCTGGATCCACTCTGACAGCTCCACATCTTTCTCACGCTGGGGACCCCAGATTTTGGCACAGTACTCCAGACAGAGCCTCACAAGGGTAGAGTAGATGGAGACAGTCACCTACCTCACACTGCTGGCCACCCCTCTCTTTTGACGCAGGCCAGCATATAGTTGGCTTTCTGGGCTGCAAGTTCACAGTGCTAGCTCGCATCAAGATTTTTATCTTCCAGAACCCCTTGTCCTTCTCTGCAGAGCTATTCTCAATTAATAAATAGTTCATAATCAAGTTACTCTAAATCAAAGACAAAAAGATTGAACTGCAGCATTCATTACTGAGGTTATTTTAAGATAATATCTCTACAGAGAATTAACTTACTCCGCTAATATTTTACTTCTATCTCAACTCCTACGACCAGAACTGAAGGAGATTGCAACAACTCACTGAATACCTAATTAAATACCCCCCCAGACACATAGATCTTTGAAGAGCTGAGAACAAGAGTAAAAGCATCAACATTAAGTAAGGAAAAAAACATTAAAGATAAGAAGTGTTCGAGAGCTAATTTCCACTTCGCATCCAGCTTCCCAAGCTTCTCAGTTTGACACACTAAATCAATCTGAGGGAAACCCTGAGCTGACAAGCTTCCTTGTTACAGCTGTCCACAGAGTTTGAAAAAAATATATATAGTCTATGCATATACACCTATACATACATATGCGTAAAGAAGAAAAAAATTCAAAAAAGCATTTCCACACTTTTTTTCTCTGGGTGGGGCTTTGATTTGCAATTATACATTTTCTCAGTTTGTTCACAGCTTCTCTCAAGATGGGACACAGAACTGCTAGGTACACTCCTAAAACTAAAGCCACTTGGAAACGGAGACATCACAGAATCACACAACACAGAATTGTAGGGGTTGGAAGGGACCTCTAGAGATCATTGAGACCAACCCCCCTGCCAAAGCAGGTTCCCTAAACCAGGTCACACTGTAGGCATCCAGGAGAGACATCACTACTCAGCAAAATGGCAGCAACATCTAGAAGCAAGAAACCCAGGCTTCTGTCATCTTTTGCCTGAGGAGACTAAAATTCTCTCTTTGAAAGATGTCTAACCAATTAAAGACAAATCTTTCTACCTGATGATACATCACCCTCAATCAGGAAATCAGAATTCTCTAAGTCCCAAAGAAAATTTGATTAAAGCCCTAATAGTGGGCAAGAAACCCACAACTTCCAGCTCCACACCTTTCCAGTCACATACGCAGCAGCAGAACACCTTCCCCATATTATTTCTTTCTGTGCTCTAGAAACTCGTCAACACGGCATTTTTAGACCCTACGAGCCTAGCCTTTGCAGGAAAGCATTAGAAAAACTCCTTCACAAGTCAATTAAAACACCACGGCAATGGACTTGCATCAGGTGGCAATTTGAATCTCTTCCTGCTGGGGCTAGAATGGAGAGCAGCTTTCAATTCCCTGATAGGTGAGACTTCGCTAAGTCAACACATTTTCCACAGCATGATAAACGTTTCTCTTTCAAAGATATAGCCAGAAAGGACAAGTTCTTACTGCCAGGTCTCAGAAGAGTCATGCCCGAAAGGACACTGACACTCAGCTGACCCACATTAACTGCAGCATACAGCTCTATTCGTGGCCCCCCAGCCTTCAATTCAGTAGGTTGCAGCTGGCTTTTGTGACCAAGAGTGAGAGCAGCTGATGCCCAGAAAGCTGAGAAGAAGGCAAGCACAGGAAGGACACAGCAGAGCATCCTGGTGCAAGGTCAAACTGCCAATTGTCTAATAAATCACAGTGCTGGCATTCCATTTTTGGATGAATAGCCAAGAAAGCAAGACAATCGGTGGGCACTCACTGATTTGCATAATAAGCTGCTGCCATAATTGATGTGCCTGAGCAAGTGATATCAGGGAATGCCATTCACAGAACTTCACTGCTGAAATGGGCACCAATGCCACCTCTTTCCAGTCCAGCTTAAATCATCAAGGTAATCATACAATCAAACAATGGCCTGGGTTAGAAAGGACCACAATGACTGCATGGTTTCAACCCCCTGCTATGTGCATGGTCACCAACCAGCAGACCAGGCTGCCCAGAGCCACATCCAGCCTGGCCTTGAACGTCTCCAGGGATGGGGCATCCTGTTCCAGTGCGTCACCACCCTGAGAGAAAATCTAAAGCACTAAGAACAGTACAGCTCCCAAACATGATCCTCTGCTGTAGAATACAAAGGATGAAGAGCTTCTTGCAATCCTAATCCAAAAACCATTCCCAGCATCTCAGTATTCACTCATTCATATGCAACATGTTAAATACACGCAGCTCCCACCTCACATCAGCTATTTTGAAACAGGTTCTAAAAACACAGCAGGTTATTCAGTTTCATAATCCATATCAGTTGCCCACAATTTGATATATAAGCTTTTAAGTTCCCCTCAGCTAAGTTCAGCTACAGACAAATCACACGCTTAGTTTCAACAAAAACATGTGCAGCAGGCAGATCCCTACTGCACTGATAGTTTCCATTTGTTTATTTAACAGTCATGCACCGTTACCAACATCGGTCACTTGATTCCTGTTCTCCCCTACTCCTCACGTTCTCCACCAATTGTGTTTTTTAAAAAGCTTCAAGAATTCTCCTCCTACATCATTGTCTCGTTTGCTTTTGTTGTTGTTGTTTTGTTTTTTAATCTTACGTGCATCATTCTGCATAAAGATTTTCATTCCTTTTAAAATGAATACTTGATTCCAGGACCCTTCCAAATTGTTAATAATCCTATAAAGCAGAGCTGTCTTAGGAGCACAGTTTTAATCCTAGAAAGTACAATCAGCATTACTGAAAGACTACTTTAATAAAAGATCACTAAAATTTAGAATGAAGTCACAGAATGAGATGAGTTCACCTTATTCTACCAAATAGCTCACCCCTAACACCATTCCAATCATATTTGGGAAAGAAACTGCAATAGCAACCCAAACCTGCACATAGTTGATAACAGAACTTCTAAGTGACAGGTTTATTTAGCTAACAGTCACTATCCTAGATGACATAATAATATATTTCACAATCTACTAGAAGACACAACTGGTTCTCTTGCTGCTTTTTTATAAAAAATAAAGTGCCTTCAAGCAGCGGAGACCATCTCACCTGCTGATGACTGGTGCCTCCAGCCCTTCAGCATTCCCAGAAGAGAAAATGATTACAGTAAAGGTCACAGTTGCATTGTTAGAATTAATGTTTTATAGGGCTAGCCCAAAATAAACCTATATTTTTAAAGGTCTACACAGGGCAAACAGATTAGACTTCATTTAATTCATTTATTTCCCTAACTTGCACCCACACTGCAGAGAACAGCTGCTGATTTCAGAGAAAAATGGAGGGAGAAGGGGGACAAAACACACTTCCATTGATCAGATAAGTTCCCAGTTGTGACTGTGGTTATGATATTCAATTGCAAAGGAAAGATAACCAAATAGTTTCACAGTAGTAGCATCATTTTCTTAGTTGGATCAAAATACAAGATCATTTTTCCCTACGAATTTCAAATCCAGCCTATCAGTCACATCAGAAGTAACCTGAATTACCATATAACTTATGTGTTGTTTTCCAGCTAAACATACACAGAAGACAAAAGCACCGACAGAGCTACTTATACACAGGCTGCCATAATGAGTAGTTCAAACTTGCAGGGGACTTTACAGACGGTAACAGAGCACATCATAATCCCACCGGCTATTCTTGTTTAAACACCATCTCAATGCAGCTATTAATCAGAAAATCATGCCTGGGACATAGCTGCTCCCAGATCCCCAGTTATCACTAGGGGAATACGACGCAATGGAAAGCACTAGGTTTTCTTCTCCACGAATTAGTTTATATTTGGAAAGTCCTTATTCTATTTGTGAAGCCTTGAAATCTGAAGCACGGTAGAAAGACAAGCTCTTCATAAATGACAATGAGCTTCCAGCATCAGCACACGGAGTGCAGGACTACAGTGTCCAAAGAAAACGTGCAATTGCAACTGCTCATGCAGCAATCGTTATTATCACCAGTTGTGCAAGGATGGCTCTCGATCGCTATCTGCTAGATATGCAGCACAGAATGCTGGAAACAGCAGCCTCCACTAGCCATATGATGTATTACAAAAGCAGGTGGCTATAGTATCCTGTTTTACACAAATTAGTCAAGAGCCCTCAGATTCCTGGCACATGGCCAGAGCTCCCAGATGGACAAAGTCTGAAGGCTTCCCCAGAAGAAAAAAGAAAACGACCAAGACAGCTCTGGAACTGCCTATAACAGACTTAGTGTTACACTAAAGCATAATGGGAAAAGCCAAAATTAGTTAAAACAGAAATGTAACCTAAATTAGGACATTAGTAATTAGGGCAAGCTGATACAAAAAAATCCATCATGCAAAATGTTATGAAGAGGCCAGCAAGGCCTCGAGGGGCTGGCGAAGACACTTGAATGGCGGAAAGTTAGCTAACTGTAATTAGTGATTATGAACGAGAACTTTCTTCCAGATTGACCCAATTAAAATAAACAGAAGTTCTTCAAAAAGATAAGCATAAATTTAATTTACAAAGGACTGAATTTGACAGAAAAGATTCTTAAGCATTTTACATACAACTAGCAAATAGTTATTTCACATCTAATGAATAAGCTGCAGAGGTTATTTAATCCATGCAATAGATTAAAGTTTCCTGCTTAAGCTTCAGAAAGAACTTCATGACCACGTAGACAGAAATCACAAGTATTTGAAGTTAATTACTTGTTTAGTAAAATGAGCCAGAACACTGGTTCAGAATGACCACAGTTTCCCCCATATGAGAAATACAGAGTGAATGAAACCACAGAGAAAGCTCATCTTTATCTTCTATCAGACTTGAAATCTAAACACACAAACAAACGTGATGATTTCCAGAAGGCTGGATCCTCAGAAAGCTGAACGTACACTTGATTTACCCAAAGTCAACACCATACCAAACTAACACTGCCTTAACAGAATTAAGCAATTTCCCTGGTTTTCCTCAATCCCCAGCCTTAGTCTAACACAGCCTCTTCATAAAACTGCTTTTTAACCAAATCTGCAGACTTTGGTTCATTCCTCTCATAATCTCTTTCAAAATACAGGAATAATTATCTATTTTTATCTCTCTGCATTGTCCAACCTCAGCAGCAACCTTGACATGCCATCCACGTATTTCCCTGACGCTTTCGACTAATTTCCTTCTAGTCCTTAATCCGAAAATGCTGCTCCTGAGCCAGTCCATATGGCCACTACTTTACCATGCTATCTGCTCTGGTGGGTCAGGCCAACAGTCCATCTAGCCCAGCTCCCCTGACAGATGTGACAGAAATACTACGTAAAGAGAGAAGCAATCGCACAGGGAATACCTAACGCTCTCTCCTTTCTTAAAGGATATCAACTAGAAAAAAACCTGTCACCGAACTGACGACCACCATCTAGAAAGGAATACTAAAGCATGTTATGAACATGTTTTAAGCAAGCTCACTTGTAAAATGAACAGCTAAAAACTTTTATCAAATATTATTAAGACATGATTTACAACAACACTTGGTTATGCTTTGCCTTCTCAGCTTTATCTTGGGCTTGCACAGAGCTTACTGATGCCAACACTTACACATACACACTACGGATGGTTTACAGGCTTTCACAAATGTTTGAAACTTCAGACTGGCCATGAGAAGCTATAAAAATTAGCTAGTAAGAGGAAAAGGTTAAAAAAAAAAAAAAAAAAAAAAACCCTTCAGTATTTTCCTATAAGGCCTTAATAATTCAACCTCAATATTTTCTCCTGCGGGGTGTCTTAAGTTGCACTCACAGAGTTGACATGATATATATACTACAAATTAGCTCTCCTTCAGAATTCAAACCATTTCCTTTCCACCTCCACAGCTTCAGCATGTCTACATGAAGACTTTTGTTATCAGCTCACTCAACATTCCATGCATTTTTCAATTAACCACAAAAGTTCCTTAAATACCTATACTTAATAAGCAGGGTGATATTTCCATTTCCACTGACTACTATTTCCAGCGTGCATCAAAACTCCCCAGAAAACACACACACACAAAAAGACCTCAGATCAATATTAATACTCAACATATTTTAGTAAGATGGAGGTTTGTAATCCTTAAGTGAAGGACAAGCAATCCTCATTGCACAATAGGCTTGAACTGGGTAAAGCCTGGTGAAAAACATTTCTGATCCTCAGTTACTTATCCAAAACCACTACAATTATCCTTAACTGTTATTGAATCATCAAATTAGATGCCTTTAAAAGCATGAAGATGACTTGGAATCAAGTATCTACCTAAACTCATTCATCAAACTGAGCATTAGCCACTAGTATGAAAGGGACAAGAACTAACTTCATGAAATAATTTTACTACTTAAGACCCATTTGGAAGCACTGCAGATCCACTCATTTACACACGCACACAAAATGAAAAACTATAAACTGCTTATTACCTTTATTGATAACCTGGACAAGGGAATTGAGTGCACTATCAGTAAGTTTGCTGATGACATCAAGTAGGGAGGTAGTATTGAAATGCCTGAGGGTTGAAAGGCCCTACAAAAGGATCTGGACAGGCAGGACTGCTGGGTTGAGGCCAATAGGATGAAGTTCAACAAGACCATGGGCCGGGTCCTACACTTCGGCCACAACAACGCAAGCAATGCCACGGACTTGGGGAAGAACGGCTGGAAGACTGCGTGGAATAAACAGACCTGGGGATGTTAGCTGATAATCAGCTAAACTTGAGCCAGCAGTGTGCCCAGGCAGCCAAGAAAGCCAAAGGCATCCTGGCTTTTATTAGAAATAATGCTACCAGCAAGAACTGGGAGGTGATCGGCCCCCCTGCACTCAGCTCTGGTGAGGCCACACATCGAGTACCACATTCACTTTCGAGCCACTCACTGCAAGAAAGACATTAAGGCTCTGGAGCATGGTCAGAGAAGAGAAGCAAAGCTGGCAAGGGTCTGGAGCACATAACTTACTAAGAGCCGCTGTAGTAAGTAGGATTGTTTAATCCGGAGAAGAGGAGGCTCAGGGGAGATCTTATTGCACTCTACAGTTACCTGAAAGGAGTCTGCAGCAAGGTAAGGGTTGGCCTATTCAGCCAGGTTACAATGATACAGCTAGAGGGAATGGCCTCAAGTTGTTCCAGGAGAGATTCAAGTTGGATATTAGGAAAAATGTCTTCTCCAAGAAAGCAGTCATGCACTGGAGTGGGCTGCCGATCCCTGGAGGTGCTCAAGAAATGCTTAGATGTTGTACTAAGAGACGTGGTCTACTAGGGAAACATCGGTAGTCAATGGACTGCTAGACTGGATGATCTTGGAAGTCTTTTCTAACCTTGGTGACCCTATGATTACTAAGAAAGCTTATTATCCATTTCACTACAATAAAAAATAAGAAACTAACAGCTTGACCCAGTTAAAACCACAGATTTACCTTATCACCTATACTGTAAAATGGATAGAAGTGACTGAACTAGGCTAACTGTAGTCAGAGGTACACTTTCTGGGAACCTAGGGAAGGCAATACATACTAAGAAATGCTCTAGAAACTCTTTGGTTCCTCTCACATGTCACCAGTGTTGTTTACATAGAAAATAAACCCGAGCACTTTTTAAAACATGCACCAAGGTAGGCAAAACAACGTACAGTTCTGAAAACATTCATGACACATTTTTGATTGCTGCAATGCATTTAGTTTTATCAGCATTACTTTGGTATTTATCGTTAGAAGATGCACACAGTAAGCCTTGGTGATTAAGATTTAAAAAAAAAAAAGGAGAATTTATTTCATAAGATCCATTAAATTAGTGCTTCAGAAACATTCATATCTGATTAGAAACCTGCTGTATCAGTAGGTGAAGTAATTAGCTTTCAGTATGAATAAGGATAAACAGAGGTTACAGTACAGAGAATACAACAGTGGAGAAGTGATAAAAAAGCAGCAGGAGGAACATCACCAGAAGGAAAATAGGTGGTAGTCCCAACATTTATCTACAGTTTGTTCCAGAAAGCAAGCCCTGTCATGCTAGGGAAGTTCCTTTAAATTTATTTGTTTTGTTTTAAAAGGGAAAGTAATTGCTCAGAATTTTTAAAAAAGCTTCAAGTTTATTTTTGTTTGTGGTTTTACTTAAGTCCAACAGTGGTGAGACAGGTAAAAAAATTATGTTTATAACATTGTTTTAGTCTTTGCTCTTCAGATCCAGCTACTTTTTAATCATCTTCAGATGAAAAAAAAAATAATTGTCATTTGTACTTTCTCACTAGGGGAATCTTGGTGAGGACCTCATAATCCACAAACACAACTGGAAGCAACAGCACATGATCCTCACAGAAAAAAGGGAAAAAAATCCTAAAAGCCTCCTTTGCAACACAGCCAGGGAGGTAGTGGGGGGAAATGTATAATCAAATCAAATAGCAGAGTCAATATTATGATTAAAAGAACGATTAAAAGTACTAAAGCTTATTTCATAAAAATAGGTTAGAGCAAGGCTTATAACAAGGCACAGCATTTCTTCAGAGAAGGGCAGAAAGCCTAAAATAACCGACAGCTTGAGACATAAGCAAATTCTGACATGAAGTCCTCAAATTGAGTTACAGAGCAACATCACGCAGAAAAGCAGTAGTTGTACAGCCACCTGCTTGAAGTGCAGTTGAATCTTGCCAGAACATCTATTTCTTCCTGCAATTTCAATAGAGTAGCCAGCCACAGCACACACACACCCCACTCATTATCAACAAAGCAGTTGCCAGCGAGCCTTCTACTTACTACAGTAATCTAAGTTTTATATAGGAACAAGAAATTTACAACAATAACTTGGAAACAGCATGACATTGACATAAAATACAAGAGAAGCCTGCTGAGAACAGAGCTGAGCAGAAGCTCCAGACAGAATTTTAACGTAGAAGAATTTTTGCCTAAAAATCTTGTATTGCAGAAGATCTTTATTCCCAGCATAGGTTGTATGGCCTTCACAATAGCTTCAGAAAATACATCTCCTAACTTGAAATCCTCAGATCCCAAAAATCTCCTATGATACCAAGAACACAGAACTTGTAAAAAAGAAGCTTTGCCAATTGCTGGATTATTTTTACTACTCTTTCTGAAAAACTCTTCAATAGCAGCAATGCCTTCCTATTTTACTACAAAAAAACAGATAACTACTTTAAGATTGTAACCCATGTCAGTGTACATCATTTATTTTCCCCCTCTACCACGTTCTCCTGTTAGGAGTTTTTGGAGTCTTTCAAATCTTAATAACCTAAGGGAGCCCCCCCCCCCGCGTAAGAGGTCACGGTCAACTAGGCATCTAACTTGAAATGAAGGGGCAGTGTACATGATTATTAAGGAAATACATCCATCATTTAGCCTACTGCCTTTCTGAAAGACAACAGATCAGAGTTGCATGTCAACAAGAACATATTCCCTAAGTTTATCACAGAATAGGACTTCCTGAAGCTCAGCATCTTCCTCCTTAATTTTAAAAACTATTGAAATACAGAAATCCACACCTGAGGTGGGCTGGAAAATTAGCTTCTCCAAGAACAGTGACCAATGCAAAGAGTTGAGTTTGAAAATTTCTAAGAGTAACATCTCCAAAAACAACAAAATGAAAATAGATTTTTGATACGTGATAGAAGCAAGCTCACAAAGAATTCTGTCACGCTGCTAAACAGAGAAATTGCTATAGCTGCCTCTCAGCTCCAAGACTCAACACTGCTGGACTGAATGATTTATTTGCTCCAGTAATCAGGACAAGAGCTTAAATTTCTTTAATAAGCAGCAAGCTAATTACTGGGCACTTCAAATTCTTGACCTTTTGAGTCTTTCACGTGTAAAGCATGACTTCAGATAAAGAACATCATGATTGCATCTTGTGCTTCTCTTAACTCTTTCCAAAACTAAGAAATTCACCATAACCTGCATGTCCAACAGTAAGCCTGCAGAACATAATTTAGAGTAACTTAAGTAGTTAAAAAAAAAAAAATAGGTCAGCTAACCCTCCTTCTCAAAAGAAACGTTTTACCTGACAGAGTGGTTTTGCTATGAAGGGCATGCATATAGCCACACCTTTCAACGAAGATTTGCTCAACCCTCCTTTCAGTTTGGTCTAACGACATTGTGCTTTTCTGATAAAAAAAAAACTCCCCAAGATGCTGTGAAGCGCCCTCCTTGCAAAGAACAAGAAGCAAGCCATCTGATTTCTGCTAACACTGCTGAGATACAGCAGTTATGACTCACCAAACTGAAATAAACTCACTGGGAAAGGATATTTAGGGCTTAACCCCACTATCGGTGACAGAACACAGCATGATTTTCATACCCACCCACTGAACCTGCTCACACATGAGTAAGTTCACTTCAAAAGCTATTGGGAAACAGATTGTTTTAAAAGCCATAGCCAAGAATCACTTTTTCACAAAAGGATCTTTTCTGCACACATACACAGAAAAGTACACATTGCCAACAAACACTTCACATGCCTCAGTTTCTGATTGGTGTTATTTTTAAAAATAAATCACAGTTAATAACTGAACAGAGGCAGAACTCAATGCCAGATGGATAAGTACTTTGTACAGAGACACTGATGCTTTTCATGTTCTATACTAACATTCAAGAAAGTTTTTGCTAGCTAAATGGGTAAGAAACTCCAGAAAACAGATACTTTTTGTATCCAAAACTGAGTTTTTTGGCTACTTTTTACTTTTTTAGTATTCCAGTTTCAATCAAGCCCCAAAATACTGAGATTCTCTCCCTCCAATTCAGGAGGTAAATAATTTTCATTAGACTCCGGAAAATTGAGGGACACATTTTTTCTTGTAACGCCCCACCCAAAAGAAGTTACATTACATTCTCACATAATTCAAATAATGAACCAAAACTGTTAGATAAAGCTTCGTTTATTGCATTATCAAATTATGTGTTGCTTCATGATAGTTCTCAACTGACTGGTTCTGCTTCGATAGTAAGGAATAAAAAGGCCTCAACTTCAGCCTCCCACATCACAGGCAGGTGTGCTGGAATGCTTGGGGAATCTTCTCAGAGAGATCAGGGATGCTATGTCACATGGACAAAGTGAAAAGACAGTTCCAAGAATCTCTTCCGAGCTCCTAACTAGGAAAAGACCCAGCAGAACCATAGAATGGCCCAGCTTAGAAAGGACCACAAAGATCATTAGTTTCAACCTCTCTGCTATGTGCAGCATCACCAACTACGAAAACAGGCTGCCCAGAGCCACATCCAGCCTGGCTTGAATGCCTCCAGGGATGCGGCATCCACAGCCTCCTCGGTTGCTGTTAAGCATCCTCCTGTTCCAGGTGTGTCACCACCCTCTGTGTCAAAAACTTCCTTTCAAAACTATAATCAAAGGTTCTCTGAATTAAGAGAATTCAAAGATCATCCATAACTTTTGCTCCAAAACAGAACAGCAAATGAATCTCAGAATGAGTAAGCTTTTTTTTTTTACACTTTTGACTGTTTTGCCCAACCTCTTTTGACTGCTGTAAAAAAATATACTTCCTTCCTAAAAGTACACCTTCATAAAATCGCATGCCAGATAAAGTAAAAAATTAAATATCCTCATGAAAATTTCTGCCTACTAGGAGAAGTGTCCTAAATCAAATTATTTCCCAGCTTTTCATTCTGAACCTTCCATGCACATATCTGAGCACCAGGTTTTATAAAACAGAATTGTCTAGTGCACTCTAAGCAACTTCAATCACCTTCTCCAGTGTGAAGCATCAACCTAACAAGTGCCATACAATTCACTGTTGCTCATACTGCAATTGCTCTGTACTGTGACTTTCAACCAAACAAATATCTAAGTGTGAAGTCTAAAAAATAAACATTTATCATAATCGAAGATGCCATCAACAGAGCACATGCTCTGGATAACAGGATTATTTACATGAAAACTGCAAAATGCTGCTAATCACGTAATAGAAAACCCAACTGCATTCAGAAACCTGCACGTATTTTGCAGCGACCTTTCTTCTGCCACACTTTACGCAATTACACAGTCTCACTTCCTGGTTTTGTAAGAAGCCACACTTGTTTTAAAGCCAAAGGTGCTCACGAGAAGCAAGAAGGAGGAACACCAAGGGGGTTTTTTGAGAATTCTAATAAGTGGAGCATCCTTGTGAAAGACAACTTCTTCTAATGTTTTGTCTCCTGCAGTAAACACTCTTTAACAACCAGCCAGTTTAACACAAGGCCCAAGCAACTTAGCAGTATGCATTTTATTCACTTTTTTTTTTTTTTACAAGCTGTGCCCTCAGCTTTTAGCTAGATTTATTAAGTATTAAAATTGCTTGCACTCTATCAGAAAAAATCACGTGACTACTTAGTTCATTAGAAATGAAGACATTAAGATCAAGTTTTATTTTCCCCAGAAAACAAAGTAAAGCACTTAAATGAGCTGCTTCCTTCTCCACTTCCTAGTAGACAGAACATGAGTTCAAAGCCAACAGAAAGCAAAAAGGGCCACAAAAACCTTCACCAGAGGAGTTGCTCCAGCTGAAGGCAACTGTGTGTTCCAATCACAGCTGGAGTAACTGATCAACATTTAACATTCTCATTAAGCACACCTGTTGGAGGGCTGAACACCACAATGCACCTCTCAGCTCTGGTTACAGCAACTCTTTCTTTGAGGCAAAACAAGGCTACTGCTGTTTGGAGCTATTTCAAATCTAAATACACATATGCTCATCTACCTCATCTTTAACTTTTTTGAGTCATAAAAAAAAGTCATAAAACTCGCTGGAATATCTGGTACGCTTTAAGTGTAAACATGCAGAAGAGACAAAAAAAATAAAGACCAAATACATGAGATCCTTCTACACAAAGATGCAATTCATTTCACTCGCACCCAAAAAGGCAGCCAACTTACCAGATTGAATACCGTTTCCACGATGTCTCTGTTCGACACCTCACCAACCTCCACCAGCCCTCCCAGCACGGCAAACTTCATTCTGATGCCTCGGATAGGGACCCCTGGATTCAGAGGCTGCAGTACGCTTCCCCCTTCGGCGGCGTTTCCTTCTTTCCCCCCTCCTCCTCCGCCATCACCTGTTGGCCGCACAACTTGTCTGCCGTCGCTCGCCATGGCCGGTGCCCTCCGTGCGGCGGAGCGAGAGGAAGACGCAGCCCGGGCCGGGGAAAGCTATCCGGCCGCGCTCTCCTCGCGGGAGGCGGCTGTCAGCGGCGGTAGCTCAGCCTGAAGGACGAGCGAGAGGTCGGTGA
>NW_024884866.1:1484643-1593612 GCF_019232065.1 Centrocercus urophasianus | reverse complement strand
TGCCGGCGCGCGGGGCGGGAGCCGCCGGCTCGCGCACGCCCAGGTGCGCTCAGGTGCGCCAGGTGAGCGGGGGCGCGCGCCACGCGCCACGCGCCACGTCCCGCCGCGCGGTAAGGAGAGCGCTGCGGAGCTGCTGCTCCCGTAGCTCTGTCTGCTCTGCCGGTGCGCCTCCAGTCTGTTCCAGAGCTCTATTTTGTTCTCCTTTCCTCTGCGTTTTGAGCGTCTTTCGTGTGGAACCGAACAGCGAGCTCTCCGTAAGTTAGCCCTGCGATGGTCAGCTTGATCCTTTTGGTTGCGTTCTTTCTCGATCGGCTTGAAGAGCTCTTTTTGTTCTCTTAAGAAATTCGCGATTTATTGTATACCGAAGCTGCCATTCTTCTCATGTAAAAAATAAAGTTTTGCGGGCAAACCTGGATTCGCTTCCTCTTATCTAGAAATAGGAATAAAATCAAAGCAAAATACTTCTATTAGAATCCCAATACATTCATTTCCCTTTTTGGAGTCTCCTGGGGAAAAGAATAATTCATTTAATTGTGTCAGTATCTCTATGCTTTTTAAATTAGCTTATTATTTCACAACAATGTTAACGACACAAATATAACACCTGTATACACTTGTAATTAACTTTGCAAGTCAGTTGATTGCTCACATTTAAGCACTGTCAGTCTCAACACTTAAGTGGCATAAAGGCACACACAGCCTATGGTGATGAACTAAAATCATACAGTAGTCACTGATAACATCATACACATCACATTAGATCTAAGTGACAGCACTCCCTATGGAAGGTGTTAGACAATTCTTAGTTACTCTCATCTTGGAAATTACTGTTTCTTGCCAATTAGAAAAAAAAGAAAGGAACAACACTGTCCCATGTGAATTGCCAGATGCTCATCTTTTCATTAACAATTGTGCCTATTAACTGCTGCTTTCATTTAAAAAATAGCAGAGATTTTTTTTTCCCCATTTTTCTGTTCATTAAAACAATTCCTTATTTTTTTCCTAGATGAATACAAATACTTAGGACAAAAATCTGTCTTCGAAGTGATTGTGATGTGGTTCTTACAGGAATAACTGAATGCTTACCAAATTCTGTTGATTATGTGTGACACACTTGGTATGGCATGTGTTCCGTAAAGTCTGTTACAACTTCTTCAAGCATGTTGCAATTTGCACGCTTCTAAGTCGTAGTGTGGTAAAGCATTTGGCTTTCAGCTCTGTTGAGCCTAAGGCTGTGTGCTATTCCTCCATGTGCCAAGCTTTTTGGTCAAAAAAAATCTCTGTGTACAGGTGATGTCTGGGCAAATATGGCAGGGAAGGAATAGGTTGAAAAGCAAACGTTCAGGTATTTTGTAAGTCAAAATATTGACAAAGAAAATAATTTGATTTCTTCTTATTTCAAAGCCACTTCCACAATTTCCTTTAGTCATTTTAGGATTAAATCTGTCTTCCTGAAGAGCTCCAGTGACTGCAGTTCTTAAGGTCTGCGTGAAAATAGATCTGTAATCTGAAAAATGTATATAATGTCAGATTTAGTTTCCAAGTTAACATTTTTAAAGTTCTTCTTACACCTGCTTTGGACAGCTACACTGACTTATAAGCATAGACATCAGTTGAGCACTTTCAAGTTCATTGTAACATCTCTCTCGAGTCGGTTTTCTCCATCTACTCGATAACACCCACACAGCTGCTTTGTTCAGATTGCAACGCATGATACTGTTTATAATCACACCCAGCTCAAGTTTCCCAACCTACATGGTTTTTTTCTTCTTCTAAATCTACCTGCTGCAGACAACTCCTTGAGAGGAAAACACTGCTTAACATGTGTATGTAATGGGTTACACCAAGGCCTTGATATCCACCATGGCAACACTGTTATGTAAATAATCATCTCCTTTGTTGGAAGAGCATCTGTATACATACCACCGCTGTTTGTTAAATCTGTTCTGTCCTGTTTCTACTGTTGGCCACTAACAAAATCTGTATTGATGCATTTCTCCTTGAAAAGTGACTTTCTCGCTTTGTTGCTTGAGGATTCACCTCACTGTTGCTTGGATCTTTTCTGCTGCATTACTTGGAGCTTTAGTTTTATTTATTACTGAAGTGGCATTTTGAACATTAAGCAGCCCAATCAATTCCAAACAAGGTTGTCACTTAAATATAAATGCAGCAACTGTAAGATGCATTAATGTACAGGCTGGGTATTTCAGATCTCTTCCAAGAAAGACAAATTTACTAGTGATTTCTGTCCCTGTTCTCATTGGTAATGTGAAGGAATAAGGGTGGTGAGGCACTGGAACAGGTTGCCAAAGAGGTGGTGGAAGCTCTGTTCTTGGAGATGTCAAGGTCTGGCTGGCAGGAGATCTGAGCAACCAGACTGAGCTGTGGGTATCCCTGTTCATTGCAGGGGAGTTGGACTAGATGGCCTTTAACAGTGCCTTCCAACTCAAAGGATTCTATCATGGTTCTTCGATTCTTCCCATGAGGTTGTGGCTAGATGCACATCTCCAGTAACATATCACTAGTTATTAGGTTACATAGAGCCCTCTCTCTGTGCATATTTTACAAACAACAAACCCTGGGTACATATTGCTGACATAAATTACACAGCAGCCAGACTCATGTTCTCTAGAACCTTTTCTATAATGTTATAAGCATAGATTCAAGTCCCAAATAGGGCAGGAAATAACCATAACAGCTATTTCCGCAATGTGACTGCCAGCACCTTTCCTAAAGAAACTCTTTAAGCAAAGTCAAAACGTGCTCTGCATGTTAGTTCTCACAGAACAAAATCAGTCTGGAGTAGTTCTGAAGAGGACCAGGGATACGATATGTTGTTCCCTAATTTGATATTATTTTTTTCATAAGGTTATCACAACAAGATAATAGCATCAAAGGTACTGCCTTTTGAAATCATTTCAAGAAGGTAGGCAGGACTTGCTGAAAGACTGATACAGAAATATTCTTTGTCTATGTTACATAAAAAGTTGTAATTTGTTTCATTCTATGGAAGTAAAAGGAATAATTCTTCAAATCAGCAGAAATCTCTGTGCTTAGAAGTCTGATTTGAATGAAACTCCAAAGAGGTGAATGGAAATAAAAGTTGCTCCTTATCCTTGATATTGCACTGTGCTTGTAAAAAAAACTGTTGGAATGTACTTCTCCCAGACTACTCTCACACAAAAGAGTACAGATTTTCTGAGGTGACACGCAGTATTTCCAAAAAGCATACCTTTGATGTTGTAATTAATAAGCATCAGCTAGTATTCTAACTGGATCCATCATCATTAAATACTTCAATTCATCTCTGGCTTGGAAATGCCATTCTTTGTGGGTGCTGGTATTGAATTTCCAGTGGTTAGGGTAAGAAAAGACTTTGGAATTTCTTGTATTATGATGCTTGTTCAGTTCCATTTTTAAATAATTTCATTATATGGTTACATTCCTCTACAGAACGTATGTCAAAATGGAAACATTTCATAGTTACTCTCCTGTTTGAAATTCCATGTACTAACAGAGGAGTAAGCTTCCTTCCCCCCCCGCCCCTTTCTTTCCATGTTTCCCTTAATTACATACATACATTATTAGAAAGAGATGATAATCTCTAATTTGAGTTGCAGGTGCCTGCAGTTTCTTTGTTGGTATTTGAGTTGTTTACAACTGTAACGCTGCAATCTCCAGTCTCTGTTACAGCACACTGAGTCTATCTGGTTATACACATGCTGTGCAATCCTAATCCTTAATATTTAATCTTAGAATTCCCTGATGCCTCCTTTTCTGCCTTCAGTGTCTCTCTATGAGTCATACGTAATTTCCTAAAGTATTGTCTTCCCTCTTATGAACAGAGAAATAAATTATAATTTTTATTTGAGCATTTAAACTGGTTAAGTACACGTTTCCACATGCTGGTTTTCCTTACCTGTTTGTAAGTATCCCCTGCCTCCATCGTTGGCCTTTAGATCTTCAAGGTCTTCATCAGGTTACCGGCAACCAACCAAAAGTAGAAATGAAATATTGTTGGGAAGTTTTTATGTACCTAGTGACTTGGATATGAATTCCACACACCATATTTCTTCTTAAATGCGCTGATGCGATATTTGTTGTTAGTCTTCTTCTGTTTTCTTCTTTGTTTTAGCATCATTTTAGTGATATAAAATAAATAAAAGAGAATTAATTGCTAAAATTGTTCTTCATGGATTTCATTCATTTTCATCCAAATTGCATACTCCAGCAAATCTATTTGCCATAGAGGCAAAAGCATCATGTTGAATTCTGACAGATCTTTCTACTTATTTTTACAGATAAAGAAATGCTTCTTGCCTGGCCTCAATTGTTAACGACAGTAGGGTATATGCATTAAAAAGTGCATAAATACCTAAGATGGGGACTTGTATATAGCAGCTGAAAAGTAGATCCACTGCCAGCTTTGTTGCATCTGTTACAAGAGTGACTTTTGGCAGCAAGAGTCTGCTGGAACAAAATACCTTGCCTTTAAGCACAAGAAAGTAATCATTTTATAACTTTTTATGACAAAATGCTCTTTGATCTTGAGCATTAAGAACAGCTTTAAAAATCCGTGGCTAGAAATTAAACTCCAAATAAAAAAGCTGCTTATAAATACTGTTGACCTTAAACATGAGGTCCTTTCTGCTTTTACAAAACACAGTACTTCAAGAAAGCAATATAATCCCAAAATAAAGATCAGTCTTGACAAAAGAGGAAGTTTTCTTTTGGTTAGGTGTGATTTTCTCTCCATGTGTTAGAGGTTTGGTTTTGTTCAGTTCCTTTTTTTAATTTTACTGTAATGTAATTTTATAATGTAGCTTTTCACAAGAAGGACTTGGTCCACTTTTCTCTAGAATGGTAAGCAGTTTTTTCCTTCACTGTTTGTTACATTTTCTTGAATGGTGTATTGCTACTATCATTGTTTTTAAAAAGCACCAAATTAATAAATGATGCTTAATGAGTCTCACGTCAGTTCTACTAGAAAATATATTTACTTTTTGTCAGGAAATTACAATAACACTGAGCTAAAACAGCTGCTTTACCTTATTTCTACCGTTCCTTTAGCTTTAGAAAGTATCATAGGAGCATCAGTGTAATTCCTTAGAAGATCTAAGCTGTGACAGGAAATATCACAGGAAATGTGAACTTTTACTAGAGTAAATGCTGAATAAACTCATGAAACAACTATTTGTCCACTATTTTAATGATTTTTGCTTACTACTTTTAAGTCATGCACCCTTAGTACGTCAGCCTTTCTTCCACCCCTCCCCCACCATATTTGATACAAAGAAAACATTTGTTGTTGTGAAAGCCCTCTTAAGAACCCAGTTTCCAGTAGCACTGAAATGTTTATGTTTTCTGCTTTGGTGGTAATACCTGCATTGATTAGTTCAGGCAAAAGTTGGACACAGACGTAAAACATTCACATATAGGAAGTAGAAGGTTCTTCACTATGCCTGCATTCACTGACACCCAAGTCTATATGGTGCATTCGACCGAACAGAGAGCTGTATGAGTGTGCTGGAGGGAATTGGCCTGCAGACTGTGCTCAGTGCCTTACTGTGCTGGACTGTGGCTGTTTTTGAGCTTGCGGGAGCAGCTGCTCCCAGCCTAGCAGGAGCTGTACCGACCCATTTTGTTACACCTGGCTTGTGCAGCAGCAGCGTTTTTCACACACTATTTGAACTCCCCAGCCAAGCCTGCTTTTGCTGCTTAGAAGGTAAGAGCCAAGCACAGAGCCCAAAAGAAACAAGACCTCGAAACAGCTCCGTATTAGAGTTCTGAGAGAGATTACGAGAGGTTTTCCGCGTAAAACTCCAGTATGATCTCAGAGGATGTTTGAAAATCCCTTACAAATTACTTCTCACAGGAGCTAGATTTGGAGGCTATTTTAATATAGAACAGGAATCGATGGCAAGAAGTGGTACAGGTAGACAGACATTCCCTGCCTGAGCAGTAAAGTCAGAACAGTAACGAACCAAGGAAATCAGTGTGACTTAGGAAAGGAATGAAAACAGAAACAAGAGAAGACTGCAGCGTTTACCAGGCTCTTCCAAAACACAGTTTCTTTCATTATTTTTATAATAGCCATGTACTAAGGAATGTTTACTTTAACAAATCACAATAAACTAAAAGCAATGGAGGATTGTCTGAATAGATTAGCTATGGCATTTTGCTTATCAAGAGATTTACACAGACCAGAACACTTCCCAGTGCTACTAAACTGCTGGAAGATAGTTGTTGCGGATGGTTACTGTCTTCTCCTGAATACAATTCTTTCACATAATCCTTTCCATATTAGCCCCACATCTTATCCTCACTATATTTATGAAGCCAGAGATCCACCAGAGATGCAGTTAGAACCAACTAAAGCCAAAAAAACTCCATCTACCCTTAGCCCAAATTGCTGCGAGCGTTTAGCTAACTCTGGGGAAGATGAGAGCTCTGAAGAGAATCCGGATCCTAGCAGCAGCGGTTGGTGATGGTAGTTGTACATGGTTAAATTTTGATTGAACTTAAGAAATTAGTTGAACAAGGGTAGATTTAAACAGTTTCCAGGGTATGATGCCCATCTTGCCTTGCTAACACTTGCTACACTAACACAGATTGATAAGCAGTTTTACTGACACTGCTGCAATTACTCTGTTGGAAATGCCAGAACAGGACACAACGCCAATCACAGCTATTACCCAGATGAATACCATGTGTGAAATTTGTTTTGTTTATGTTTATAAGGGGTGAACTGTAGGACAAGTTCATTGAGTTGCATAGTGACTTAAATACGTCAAATTATCACCTCAAAGTGTCAAGTTCACATTACTGGTAAAATGTAGAACAAGACATCACCGCAGCTGGCAGACACCTACTCACACACGTAAGAGATAAGCTGATCCATTTCTGGTAACGAAGATTAGCTGCTGTTACAGAAACAATTATTGATTTGCCTCTGTACAGTAGAACAAAACATTGTCTGTGATATGATAGCACCCAAAAGGCTTGCAAAAATTCTGAGCCAAACTCTCCAATATGCTGCAGACACTCTGTCGTGATTGGACATCTCTAACTCTTTTTCCATTACTGTTGTCTACTGCAGGGTTTCACGTAGGTACTTCAGGATAGTGCCACTGCTCCAGAATTACCATCCTGGTAAATTCAAGAGGACATTGAAGATCCAGAGGCATTTTCAAAGTTCAGTTTAGGGCTTTTCATAAAGCCTAATTTTAGATAGAAGTTTTCTAGAGAAAACATTACTGGGAGACTTCAAATTCAAGTTTCCAAATTCAAACCAGTCTGGAGGTTAAATTCAATAGGATTATTTTTATCAAAGATCTGCATCAGATGAACGAGCAAAACACTTCAGAACACTGACAAATTACAAAGGAGATGCCAGACAGTAAAAAGAGAGGAAAAAAATACAGGTTAGCAGTGCATGTGTTATTGACTTTGTTTCCACTCCATTTAGGAATGGTCAGTTCTCACATGGGAGAAGAAATGAAGTGGGAAAATGTCACAGAAAAAAAAAAATAAAAAAAAAAATCATACAGCTTTTATTACCTAACAGCCAAACAGGCACTGGAAACCAGAGCTTCCCAAGTGGTCATGCACAGATCATTGCTGAGCAGTATAATGGCCAAAAAAGAGCCAGGAGTTGCTACTGCAATTGTAGCTTTTAAGAATAACTTTGGATATTACACTTCTTAGACTTGGTCAGAGGTCTCAGCAAGTCCTCCTTCAAGTTAACACCGTTTCTGTGATTCACTTCTAAGTACCTTGCATATAGGAGAAAAGGTTAACAAACCAAATTCTACACCTGGGATAAAGTCATGAAATCCAAGAAAGGAAGAAAAACTTTTTTTTTAGTAGCTAACGTTGCACTAATAATTTTTTAAATTATTAAAACTCTTGCCTTTAACTTGTAATTTTTTTTAAATTACTCTGTCAAATTCATCACTAATGGGTTCCCTTAATAATATAAAAAAACCAGCTTTCTTCTTCATGTTCCCATTTCTTTGTTATGTTCTTATGAGCTTGCAAATCTGTAAGCACTTTTTGCCATTTGCAACCCAATGTGGGGAGGTCAGGATGTTTATACATCATTCTGTATTTTAGTTTTGATTATTGCCACTTAAGCATAATTACAACATCCATCCAGATAAAAGTTCAGTTTCACTGGAAATTGCTTTTTTTCAGTGAACCATTGCTAATCAAAAATGTATGAGCAATGCTTTCATAAGTAAAAAAAAAAAAAAAAAAAAGGTAAAATACTCTCATAACTAAAATAAAATAAAAAATGGAGAGTGAACAACTTTCTGTTCTAACATGGCCATCTGTCATTTATAAAGACATCACCCCATTAACCTGTCTAATCAACTCCATTCTTTTTTCAAAGTTGCTTAAGCAAGTTTATGAGGAGACATGGATGTTCTCTTGATTAAATCTGTTGTAAAACGGCCTCCCTGGTGTTCTGCTTTGTGTGCATTTACACATATAGAGGTAATTACACGTACATATCACTACTGTAAATTCCATGCCTGTCATATTACAGTACATGACATTTTTATTTCCTACTGGTGAAAATGAAATCCGATATTTTCTGTTCAAGTAATAATGACCAATTAGAATTTGTTATTATTAATGTTTGTCCTAAAACGCTCCAAGGCATGAGGTGGTTTCCGCCAAGGCAGCTGAATTTATAATGTGGAAAAAAGGGGTTTGACATGTTGCTACAGCACCTTCAGCCATTCACTCTCTCAAGACTGGTTATTCCTGCAAAAATAGTAGATCTCCCTGGAAAACCTACAACATATGCAAGAATGTTACTTAGTTCACATTTAAAGTCGAGCTGAAATAACTGATTCTCCTCAGCAGAAGTGTTTCAAGCCTGCCTCTGACCTTTCTCTCTTGTTTCGCTTTTATCCCAGGGATCAGCGCTTAATTCTCTTACAAGTGAACAAAGCTCTGCGTAAGTCTGAGTTAAATACGTTGCATCAGTTTCTGAAGTGATTTGGTCAGTTATCTTCATTGAGGTCCCTTCAATGTCTTTGGTTTCTACCAGGAACAGGAAAACTCTTGCAAACTCACCTTTTGAAGAACTGCCCAACAAATGAATGCAGATAACTGTGCTTTATATGGGAACCAAAGTAGGAAAGCTTTCATAATATCAAGTCAACATATAGATAAGTAGCTGAAATACTTAGCAGGTTTTAAAAGCACCACCAGTCACTTCAGAAATTTTCCAGTCAGTCAGATTTGATGACCATTTTATCTCTGCCAATTTCAACAAATGGGTACATACGTTTATTGCCTGACTCATTTAAAATGTGTCCTCATATCTGGAGATGAGTAGATCTACGCATACAGAGATATTTTTGTAACAATACTTGGATGGTGATGAACAGTGCCCTTGTTTTTGAAAGATTTCTGAGCACTTGGGTTGAGACTCAAATCTCTTCACATTACATGTCAAGTTCTCCTTCTAGAAACTCCCCTCTGCTGGAGAGACAGGCAAGGCAATACACAAACCCACATTCCATATGATATGTGGAGACAGAAGGGATTACAAAAGAGCAAGCACAACTTCTGGAGTGACCCATTTGGAAGAAGGTAATGGATCTGTCATTGAAGGACATGAAGTATCCCATAAAGGACACTTGCCTGCTGGGACTGTTACAACTCAGTGAATGACTAGCAGATCTCTTACCGGATCACAGAAATCCATGGACAACATAGAGATATTCATACAAATATTTCAAACATGAAAATATTCATACTGAAAGAAACACCTATTACTCTTTCTCAAGCACAGAAAGTGAAGAACAGACAGTTTTTTTCAGGCTCTGGCTGGCCACTTCTTCCTCTTCCCCCGTTCATAAGCACAACGTGGCACGGTCACAGACGGGAAGTGGCAAATGATTTATCTACCTTTACTTTTCTTGAAGTCAACAGGCACTTTGAATAATAACAAATAAGCTTATGCCACCTTCACAGTCTGAAAGCAGCTCCTGTTGTGTCACATGGTGGCTAGAAGCAGCAGCAGAGCAGAGGAAGCAAAGGCAGACTAGAACCACTGAACTTCAGCTTGCTCAGGGAGCTAACAGGCAGGATCCCATGGAAGGGTGCCCAGCAGGGGCCACACACAGCTACTCAGTCTTCTCCATAGAGTCACGGTCATTCAGGCCACCTGCAGGACCCTGCCTATGTGAGTTTTGACCACCTCTACAGAAACTCTGCGGATAATTTTAACTTAGACATATGAATTAAACCCAATTTAAACTTAATCCCTGCTGTTCCATTTCTGGCAGTCTCTATCTTCAAGTAGTTATCTGAATTCTTTCATACCACCGTGTGAGCTTGTTCTCGGAGGGGCCGTTAGGTTTCAAAACACAACTTGCACTGTTGTTGCAATGTTAATGATGGAATCAATTAACAGACTCCATTTAGATTACAACTGGCTTCATAGAGAAAACAGAGGCTACCTATTAGAGCGTGTTGCTTTGCTATTACTCAGTTTTCTCTGTATATCAGCAGGTTACAAAAGTTTAGATGATATTCTGAGGTAGAGGTACTTCAAGATGTTGAAAATTGTCTTATTTTGAAAAACTGTAGTTATAAAAAAGTTTCAAGTATTTTTGGACACCTGCTTGCACTGGGAGAAAAAAAAACTGTGATAGAGCTTAATGGCAAAGAGACAGTAAGAGAGTAGCAGTCATTTTCTACAACATTCAATGCAGTCTTTATTCAACAAGTTACATAAATAGGACTAAAAATATTTTTTCATAGGGAAGTGGGCTAGCTGACTTCTTAATGGCACTTCCTGTACAACATTTCTGAACTTTCTTTGTCAGGATATCCCATTATTGCAGACCTGAGCCCAGAGCTGAGAAGTCTTTGCTCACAAGCCCGTGCCTATTGAAACAGACTGAGATATCTTTAATTAGAACATCCTTTTTTAGCTGACAGAGATCCAAAGAATAGCTAGATTCAAAAAAATAAGCTTACATTCACTGTGGTGAAGCAGCTCACCTATTCGGATGACAATGCTTCTTTTAACATACTTCCATTAAAACAGGAATGGTATTTACCCATTTCAGAGGGATTTCTCATTCTTGGTTTAAGGTCGTATCTTAAAAAGATACAGAATTCAAATATTTTACTACTTAGTTGCATATCATCTCACAGTTTAAATATTTAGACAATGTGAGTTGGAACCTTGCTTAAAGAATTGAGAAACAAGTGAAATAAGTATTTAGATTTGGCTGCAGAAACTAACCACAAGTATCTACACTTCTTTAAGAGGTTTGAATCCCAGTGCTATGACAGCGTGAATGTTGTTGGGAACTTGATACAGTATTATTCCAGTGCTAAGTCTATTTTCTCCTTTTTGAAAAAGAATTTTCCGCCAAGACCATGACTGCCAAATTTCCTATACTTTTTTTTAACCCTCGGATATTTTACAGGTTCCCTTTTCCTCAACATGAGCTGTACAAGAGATGATTTGGCTCCAGGACCACATATGTGCACGTTACCATGACACTTTGACAACTGGTGGTCTGAAGAACACCAGTTTGGAGGCCCTCATATGAGCAAACAGCTTTGTCATCTATTTACTGGATTCATGTAACTAACCACATTGTAAAATTATATTCCATGCCATGCATGATCTCTTAAATGAAAGACGTCACTCCTTAAATAATGCTTTATACTGAAATTCTTCTTCCTTCAAGGGGGAAACCTTACATAAGTGCCTTTATTTATCTTTGGAATCTGATTTTTTTAATGTTTTTTAGAATATCCATCTAGCACAGCTGACTGTTAGATAAGAAGGCATTCAGCCATACGCCTGCTAGACGAGAACTTTGAACATCACATTCCCTTTTCTTAATTTGAAGTGGATGATGGATAAAATGCAGGAGAAAAGACAGAATTTTCTGCCAAATGCAGCATAGTGGTAACCTTCTTGTATAATGAAGTGTTAACTAAGTCATGCTTTTGCAGAATGATTTAAAGTGTGACTCCACCACCAAAAGACTGCTTAAAAAAAAAAAAAAAAAAAAGCAGGGCTCCATGGTGTCTCAGTGATTTCAGCACGAGATGTGCTGAGTTCGCAAGGAAAAAAGGTGGGAATGTTTGGTTTGGGAATTTTTTCCTCCTAATTTCCAGTCCCTCAAACTCCTCCTTTGGGCTTTTTTGCATCTCATGCATCATTAGCTGGAATAAATTATCATCAGACCAAATTGTGTGATCAACTGTAGCTGAGCTGGCAGTCGAGGGAAAAAGGGAGAAAGACTTTAACCTGCAGCATAGGCAGATTTAGTAGGAAATAACTGATGAAGAAAATAGTCACTCTGCTTGGGCACTTCTGAAAGATTATTTTGCACTAAAGAATCAGAGCAGCACAATAATGGGACTCAAAAGGCATGTACAGAACAGACGTATAGTAGCCTAGTTTGGGGAAAAGTTAATCCTATGAGAATATTCCAGTTTTACAGGTAAATATCAAACACTCCTACAAAAAAAAAAAAAAAAGCCTAAAAAAACCCACAAAAAACAACAACCAGGAAACAAAGAACAGATAAGTCCAAAAATACAATACTTTAAATAACCTGAAGCATTAAACCAAACACTACTATGTGAAGCCTGCTCTTCACAATCAGTTACTCTATTACGAAAACAAACACTTCTGAACAAAAACCCTCATCACACTATGAAACTGGCATAACTCTTGGACTTCCCCAGTTTAACAACATATACAGCCCCAATCCACGCTGAGACAGACAGGTTTGCCTAACTGGTGCAAAGCAGGGCTCAGCACACAAAAACTGTGCTGCCACCTCCACCTATCCCCATCACACAAGATGGGAGCACCACACTAGACCAGCAGAAGAACTTGAGAGGTGATTTTCTAGTGGAGGGCAGATAAGGACCGTGGTGCCTCCCTTCCTTGTCCGTTTCCCACTGCTGGAGCAGAGGCAGAGCCACAGCAGAATGTTGCTGCTGCAGTGTGGAGAAGAAACGGAATGAGACAGGCTAGGAATGCAACGTGCTGCCCTGTTATTATTAATGTTGGGAGGCATCCATGCTAACTGAAGCTTTTTCTCAGTAATTTATGTGTTACGCCAGAACATTTTGCTATGGTGCGATTCGAAAATATTTGAAATACTTTTAATTACTGAGGACCTGTAAAGGAAGAAAGCTGTATTCATGCAAGGGTATTAGAAAACACAGAGGTTCTGGCGTCACCACCAGGATCCCAAGGAGCTAAGGAAAATATTGTTAAATGAGATATGGGACTGTTTGCAATTAGACTTAAGCGTTGATATCAATACTTATAGCAAGCTAAATCAGTGTAGATTTGAAGCACAAGCAGAACATTAAGCAGGGTATAGCAACACCACAAAAATATACATTCCCCAAGAAAAACTCTGACTGCAAAGCATTCAGGCCCTGATACAGTCTGCCTAAATTACACACCGGAGCTGATAACCAACATTATCCCCACTAACCAGGTGAAATTTAGGCTCGATTTATCTACTCCTTAACATCTGCTGGTTGAAAGCAAAAATAAAGAGCTACACAGAGCAGAACTAAGTATGTTTTTTACCCAGCATTCCACTTAACCTGTAAGAAGATGCTCAGGGCTGTTTTGATACAGGGAAGATGAAAACAGGCAGCTTTCTGATACTGAAATACCTCTAAATATCAGGCTGAAAGGGGAATAAAAATTGAGGAATTTGGTTACAAAGGCCAGTGATGCCATATGGTAGAGATGTAACCTCGAACTCGTTACATAGTTTTAAGGAAGAAAGCCAGAGGAGAAAGCAGGAGATGTTGACTCCGCTAAGTTTCTAAAGACTTCCAGGGAGCAACATAAGCTCCTGCTTCTGAATTATGAATTCACAGCTAATTCCCAGGTGGGGATTGAAACCCCCTGCGTAAGAAGGCAAACACTCCTTTGCCCACCAAACCTTCCTGTTACAATATAATGCTAAAGCTTCATAATTAAGCCGAAGCTTATTTTCACAGATCAAGCTGATAGCAGCTACTTTCCTAACGAAAACAGTGTTCTCATAATGCTACCAATAAAATACCTTAGAGTAAAAGACTATAAACCATCTCAAATCACACTTGCTAGATGTTTTCTCTTGCTGTTTGTAATTTAGTCAGTGATGTACACGCACACACACAAAAAGTTCCACAAATACGATCCTTCAACAGAAAGGAGATGGTTTTCTTCAGGGCTTTTTTTTTTTTTTTTTTTTTTTTGGTGTGTGTTTGTGTGTGTGTGTTTGTGTGTGTGTGGTTTTGTTTCTTATTTTTCCACTTTCTTACCTCAGCTCTGCACTGCAACCCAACCAGAGATTACAAACGCTACCTGGTATTTCCTAGAAATGGATAGTATTTTGGAGAAATAATTTTCTTGCTCCACTAAAAAACAAAGAACGCAAAGACCTTTGGAGTATTGCTTAATTGTAAGTGTACACAAGAGTTTTGTGGGATGGATAACACCTTGTACTTATGCAGTCAACTAAAGCTATAAAACATGAGAGCAGAAGGCTACTTGAAGCAGAGAACTTTGTAAAGTAAGCCAAGAGTTATTCACAAATTAAATCATTTTGATTCTCACAAACCAAAGGATGTCTCAAGAAGAAATAGTTTCTAGAGGACAGATGACCTGTTACGTTTTGATAACCCACCCAAAATCTTGTTGAAACACAAAACAAAGACCCAAAATAATCTTCTTGTTTGGCATATGGAATAAAAAGCACAGCAACAAAAGCAGAGCAGCAAGCCCCCAGGCTGCAGTAAGAAAGAACTTACTCAAAAGCAGCACAAACAACACAAGCGGAGAGGAATACAAACAAACAAACAAACAAACTGATTACCTTCAGAAAGCCTCAAAAAACAGGGAACTCCAAAGAAAGGCCCTTGCCCCCACTGCCAACCCTTAAATGAGGCCTGCAAAGGGGTAGATCCTGGCTTAGCCCCTTCCTGTCAGTCAGGAACATTGCATGCACCTGAGCTCCCCTGGGTTGGCCCTGCCCTCCCACCAGGT
Source organism: Centrocercus urophasianus (assembly GCF_019232065.1). NCBI lineage: Eukaryota > Metazoa > Chordata > Aves > Galliformes > Phasianidae > Centrocercus > Centrocercus urophasianus. Next base: position 1,578,554 of record NW_024884866.1, on the reverse strand, counting down.
CCATCACTGCTTCAAGCCATGACTTAGCAATTTTACTACACACAGCTTAAAGTCATAGAACAAACCAGGATGTGAAGAGAAGAAGAGAAGAGGTGAAGAAGTGAAGAAGTGAAGAAGTGAAGAAGTGAAGAAGTGAAGAAGTGAAGATGTGAAGAAGGATGTGAAGATTGTAGGTCACATAAAGCTGATCCCTGCTTAAAACAGGGCTACCATCAAAGTAGGATCAGACTAAAGTAGACATTTCCTTCTAAAGAAACTGTGTAAGGAAAAGAAAAAAAATGGTAAATGTTTTAGCTGCTTTAATAGCTACAGGTGTTCAAAGCATTTGCTTACTTTTCCAATTCTCTTTGAAATGCTAGATGACAACATCTGGTTGAAATGCAGTGGTATGGAACCGGATCCCCTGAGACCTTCCTTCCAGTAGGCTTCCTAAGGCTCTTGCTAGACACCTCTGCTCCTCTGATTCTGCTGTTTTTTGTTATCTATCTATCTATAATCTATTTTTTTCCTTGCATGAGAGTCTTCAAGCTTAGAAAGCCTTCAGCTATTGTGCAGAGCAAAACCAGATAGCAAGTACTGAGAGGTAAATGTGGTATCTGATGGAAAAACTTCTAGGAAACCCCAAAAGTTTTCCTCAGAAGATGCATAATTTCCTAAGCTGTAAGAGTTGTTTTAGTTGTGCAACTGAGATTTCAATGTTGACCCAAATGCAGGGTATCTGAATCAGCAACATGCCAACGATGCAGTAAAATGGAGGGGAGGTTTTTGCATATCTACAGCTTGGAGAAGGACGTTGCAGCTTATTTTTCTGGGTGGGGTTCCTCTCCTGTGACATTCAGGAGAAAAACCCAAAGTAGTTTGGTTGGGTTTTTTGTTTGTTTTGTTTTTTGGTGTTCTCATTTTTGTTTTTTCTTTCCTTTTTTTTTTTTTTTTTTTTTTTTTTTTTTCTTGAATCCTGATTATCTAAGAGGCAGTGAGCAGGAGGTCTGCTCTCTTCTGATGAAGCCTTCTTCCTGATAGTGTGAGTTGGTGATAGAATCCAGTTGCTGTAGGCATGCAGATGAAATTCCAGGCTAGTGTGAAAGAAATTGATGAAGTAATCAGAACTGTGCCTGCTGCTCTGGTTTCATTTGTAAAACATAACAGACAGCTTTTGTGTGGCTGACAACTGGCCCTTCCCAAGTGCAAAATTTTTATTACCCTGGACATGTTGTAACTCACAGCTCTTAACAGATTCAGAAGCCCCAAACAGCTCAGGGCCTAACCTCAGACCAGTGCCGCAGGCAAGCAGCTGCAGCACCACAAAGGAATGGAGCTGGGATCTGCAGCCGTGTGCAAGGCAGAGCCTGTGCAGGGGACAGCAGTCGTGCAACAGCCGGGTCGTTAATCTGAGATCTGCTGAGCACCTGTGTCTGCATGTAGCACCTGGTGTGGGACTGAGACCACACTACAGCTGGTACTGCCACACATCCTGACACCCTGACGGAAGGCAGGCTTCCCATCCTGGAACCGCAGGCACTTTTCTTACGTCCTCAGCATGTGGTTCAAGCTGATGAGTGCAAAACATGAAAGCTGGAAGAGGGAAGTCAAGTCATAAGACAGCTGTGGTTGGAATGCTCTGAGCTGCTGCTTGGATGTTTCTCTTATAACCCGCTCTGCTGAGAAACCTGGACATCTCACAGTACAGATTATTGCACTTGCTTGCAACGCTTTTATACGAAATGATTTCTGCTGCCTGGGTGTTGGGATCACATGATGTCAACGCTTAATTTCGTTTTAGGTTTGCTTTCTTTCAAGTGCTGCCACACTCAGGAAGAATAGTTTTAAGCATCTCTGAACGAAGCACACAGAGCATATGGCAGTATTTGTCCCTCCGTAAGAAGCACCACACCGAGCTACAACTTCAGTTGCTTACTCACTATGAAACCGGAGGGGGCAGCGTGATCATCCGGGCTGACCTCCTGCCTGACTCAAAGCACGGGGCTTCTCCCACCTGGGAACGAGCAACTACTTGAGCTAAAGCACACCGACTGGGGAAATACGTTCAGCATTGAGTAATGCTGTGAGGTGGGAGGGCAAGTGTCGGTCTTAAAGTTATTCCAAAGTCTGTGTTCGCCGTTTACAAATGCCCCCTTTTGTTCTAACCAGCCCTTCCGCAGCGTTGGTTTACAGCTGTGGGACGTGACAGCATTTCCTTCTCCTCACAGGCACAGCTTTCTCTAAGGCCCAGCAGATTGTTCTTGTTGGATTTTATTATCTTTAATTGTTATAAGCTCGATTGTTTGTAAACCTTCTCTGTGGCTTTTTCATCCCAATTCACCGATACTCTCCCACCGGGCGCTGCCCGAGCCCATGAGGGACGGGCGGGCGCGGACGGCCGCAGCCCACAGAGAGGCTGTCTGAAAGAGCAAACCGCCCCCTGCGGTTCCATCCCGGAGCACAGCCTCGCCTCAGGTAGGGCCCCGTTCTCGCGTGACCGCTGCGGCCGAAGTTCTCGCGGGAGCACCGCTCTCGTATAATCTCGCGCGAGGAGCCGGCTCTCCCTTTTCCGCGGCGCGGTGGCACTATGGCGGTCGGCAAGAACAAGCGGCTGACTAAGGGCGGCAAGAAAGGCGCCAAGAAGAAAGTGTGAGTGCGGTGGGGCGGGACGCGAGGGGAAGCGGGGACGTCAGCTGGCGCGCGGCGGCCGCAGGATGCCGCGAATGTGAGGCGGATGGTGGCGGATAGTGGCGGCCGGGCGCCGGCAGCTGAGAATGGCTGCTGTCATGGCGGCGGCCGGGCCTGGGCCCGCGTGCGGTTCGAGCTGCGGCGGAGCCCGTGGAGCGGCTCGGTGTGAGGTGGGGGCCGGCGGGTGAGGGCTGCGCCGTGTCCTTGGTGGGCGAGGTTGTGAAGTGTGTGGGTTTCGCATTTGTATCTCACGGAGTGTCTGGGGATGAAGTTGTTTCAGCCCAGTTCAGTCTGTTGAAAAATAGTGATTTTTTTTCTTGCTTTATTTAAATGAAGGGTTGATCCTTTCTCCAAAAAGGACTGGTATGATGTCAAAGCGCCAGCCATGTTTAATATCAGAAACATTGGGAAGACTCTTGTTACCAGGACTCAAGGAACTAGTGAGTATTGTGGTTTTACGCAGTACAAAGATAAGTGTTTGTTCTATAATAGCATTTCAAATGAAACGTAGTTATAGAACTGCTGACAGTTTTTCTTGTACGAGATGTGAGTTTTGAATTAAAAAAAGCTAACTGCCTGATTACAGCAAGTTTTCTGAAGTAGACAGTTAAAATCTAGTTTGAGGGGAATTAATGTGTTATGGTCCTTCTTCATATAAGTCTATCAAACCATGGGTAGGAAGACAAGGTTGGAGTTCCTGATGAGCTGCAGCTATAAGAAGTTCAACTGTTATGGAGTTGTTCTGGATGCCCGAGCGACATACGGAGACAGTGACAACTTGGTCATGGCTGAAATTCAAAGTTATTAAGTAGGAGGTCTTTGGACAGATAGAACTGCAAACTTAACAGGTGATTATCAGGATGCATCGCTGAATGGGTGAACTTTAATGAGCTGCATATCTCAGGGTAAGGAACCTGTTTTAGGAAGGCACAGTGCTTTAGATGCACTTAATTTTGGAGGATTAGGTATGTGGAGTAGTTACATATATTTTCTTGGTTGCACTTCGAGTTATGAAGGTTGTTGTTATTTTCAACTGCCTACTGTGATACCATTAAAATAAGGGTCACTGTAAACTAAGTATGAGTCAGGCAGTGTTAAAATTTGTAATTTTTAAGCAAAGATGTGAAATAACTGTACTCATTTGCTTCTGCTTCCTTTGAGAATACAACAACTACTCTTTGTGTTTGTCTTTACATTATTCTTCTTCAAAATGGAAGTTTGGTATCAGATTTGAGTAATAGTTTTCTAATATTAGTATAAATTGCATCTTTTTTTTAATAATACAGAAATTGCCTCTGATGGATTGAAGGGTCGTGTATTTGAAGTGAGTCTGGCTGATCTGCAGAATGATGAGGTTGCCTTCCGTAAATTTAAGCTGATAACTGAGGACGTTCAGGGCAAAAATTGTCTGACCAACTTCCATGGAATGGACCTCACCCGTGACAAAATGTGCTCCATGGTCAAGAAGTGGCAGGTGTGTAAACCACAAGGTCTGCGTTACTGCTTTCCTCTTTAGGAAAGGAAATGGCTGCCGGTGTGTTTTAAAGCTGTTTCCCATGGGTTCGGCAGATATTAACCAATGTCAGGTGCACATTTGGGAAGCCTCTCATGGGCATAACTGTTTTTTTTGCAGACGATGATTGAAGCCCACGTGGATGTCAAAACTACCGATGGTTACCTACTGCGCCTCTTCTGTGTGGGCTTTACGAAGAAGCGTAACAACCAAATCCGCAAGACTTCCTATGCCCAGCATCAGCAGGTTCGGCAGATTCGCAAGAAGATGATGGAAATCATGACCCGAGAGGTCCAGACCAATGACTTAAAAGAAGTTGTCAATAAGCTGTAAGCTGATGGTTTTCTCTTTTACAGTCCGTGTAATTGTTTCAGTTACTGACTGAAGGCTGGTCCTTCACTTCTCTGTTTGGCAGAGACCATTGTGAAGTGTGTCTCTGGTGCTGAAATGCTGATGTGCTTCATTGAACGCTCGTCTCTGCATCATGTTTGCATTAATTTAAATCAGGCTTTCCAAACATTTTTTAAACTGAAGTCTCTAGAATAAAACTGTAACTGAGGGTAACGCTTTACCCTCACTCTGGCGATCTTGTTGAACTGATGCAAACTCCTGAATGTTATATATTCTTAATTATTTTAAGTGTGTGTTGCTTGACTAGGAAGCAGGCACAGTTCTAACGTTTTAGTGCTAATCTGCTCTCTTGACTGCACAGGATCCCAGACAGCATTGGCAAAGACATAGAGAAGGCGTGTCAGTCCATTTACCCCCTTCATGATGTCTATGTCCGCAAGGTTAAGATGCTGAAAAAGCCCAAGTTTGAATGTAAGTCAATCACTCCTCACATCTAGGGGATTGAAGGGAGGGGGGGAAGGGAAGACATTTGAAAATATCTGCTTTTGGGGAAAGACATTAAAGCAGCATCAAAAGATTGCATGGCTGTAGTAGTTAAAGGCTTGTCCTTCTAGGCAGATGTTTGGCTTTCGGGCTGGGAAGTCACATAGTGGTTACTCAGTTTGAAGCTTTTCTTGAATTCTTGCCTGAAACTGAATATTTAAAGGCTCTGGTTTGGGAATGAATGATGACAAATTGTTTCGGTCCCAGATGACACGGAATGATTTTAATTTTCCCATTTTCTGACATTCCCATATGATTAGGCACTAGGTTATTGAAGTATATGTATCTGTAACTTACTCCATTGCTTGTCTTATGTTGGACTCCATCACTTAGTCAGCATCATCATCTTGCACGAGTTTTTTGCAATGGAGTCGACCATACCTACTACGTGACATGTGCTGGTGGTTTAATTTGTACATGGTAATTAATTCAGTTCTTCAAAGCTGTTTAAAATAGGTGTATCTCACTGTTTGCAATACTTCTTTTTAGTGGGCAAGCTGATGGAACTGCATGGTGAAGGTGGTGGTGCTGGAAAACCTTCTGGGGATGAGGCAGGTGCGAAAGTAGAGCGAGCTGATGGATACGAGCCGCCTGTGCAAGAGTCTGTCTGAAACCACAAATTGACCAAAAATAAAAGGTTTATTACACACAACAAGTGTTTGGTTGCATGTATTGGTACTAGGTGATACTGCTCCCAGATGTATTTTTTTAATAAGATAGACCTCTGTTTGAACTGAAAAGGAGAAAATAATTGCTTTGGAAATCTTTTCTTTTTTTTTTTTTTTTTTTTTTTTTAAATGGCTGGTGTTGCAAGACAAGTGGAAGATGATGGTTTGTCCTTTTTTTGAAAGATGCTATTAGAAAATACACTAAGGTTTCTGCGTTTTTTTTTCCCCAAAAACTTTGGTCCTCACAGAAGAAACTGAAAGTGGGTTTCAAGGTTGTATTTAATTGGTGAGAAGTGTGTCAGATGGAAGCACTGTATAGAGCTCATCGGTAAATAGAGGGAAACCTTTTGTTTCAGCATTTCTGTCCTGTGAAGGCATCTTCAGGATTTATCACGTGACTGAATTTGGTATGATCTCTCATGGAACTTAAGAACAGTGGGAGGTGTTCACTGTAAAATGGCAATGGTCTGTGTTCTAAAAGCACTCAAATGACTTGGCAGATCATCTGTGTTACCTGCGTCAGGTAGTTCGTCTCATTTTTTGTTGTGTATTCCAGCTTAAGAAAGTGTTTTTCTGGCTAAGATAAGGGGTACGCTTTTATGTTGTTTAGAAATAATGGGAGGGGTAAAAACCACACATCTTCTGCTACTGAATTGTTGGCACAGTTGTTCCTTAAAAGCTGAGAAAGAACTGCTTTCACTTCTTCCAGAAAGATGCTGAGGTGTTGGTGGCTCTTCCTGTTAGCTGTGAATTCCCTTGGGACAAGGACTGGAGGAAAATAATGAAAAAGTTCATCTTGCAATAAAGATACTGGGTGTGATCATGAGGGCTGTGTTTTTCAAGGTTAAGAATTTTTACATTTTTGCAGTTAATAACTTGTTTGGAGCAAATAACAAGCAATAGGGTAAGGACTTCCACTAATTCTTTTATATGCTGTAGATGATGTGATTTCACACTGTGGTTCAATTACTTTCCTGTCTTAATTGCAGTCTTAATTGCCCGACAGCTCCCAGTGCAGAACTGGGTAGGCAGTGAACAGAGGCAAGTGTTGAGCAACTTTTTCCTTTTCCTCACTACAGTGCTTGCGTGAACTCATGCAGAAGTGCCTGGTTAAAACTAGTAAACTGACAAAGCTTTTTTGTTGTAAGATTATGAAAGGAAGTTAAAATACTTTTTTTCAATTCAGTAGTTAATCCTGGATGGCATGATTCTTCAAAGTACAATGTGTGTACAGTCATGTCCTGAAAGTGTTTAGTTTTGCCTTGGCTTTTCAGTTCCATCCAGCTGTTTTTTGTCTTCATTAACAGTAGGCTGCTGACATTATCACAGAGTGGCTGTGGGTACATTTGTACTTGCAAAGTCACTTCACATGTAGTAGGACAAGTAGTTGTGTCACTGAGCATTGCCATGGTTGTGTCACTTGCTGTGCTGGGTGGTTGCTGCAGGCAGCAGTTGATAAATTCTGCATGTGTGAAGCACACCTAAATGCAAAGGCTTGGCTTAATTGTTGAAGCCATCAAGATTATCTGAGGGGCTTGCACTGCTGCTGAAGAGAAGAAACACCGTTTTTGGTTTTTTTAATGTTGAGTTAAACATAGAAGCAGAACACGATCTGTACCCGTCACATTGAGTGGAGGGCTTAGCTCTCTACAGTGTAGGATGATAAAAATGCAATCATAATGTAATTATAAAAATTTATTGGTTAAATACATTTTTAATTTACAGAGGTACCATAACAAATGTACTAGACTTAACAAAGATTTATTTATGACACTGTTATCTGCACATAGAACGAAGTCCTCTTCCTCAAGATAGTTCCAGAGGTGGGACAAACAATAGAAGCTTTGCTTATCAAAGCTTTTATTATTACACTTTTGTGTATTTTGTTTGTTTTTTGTTTGGGGCTCTGGCTGAAGTTTGGGGTTACAGCTGAAACTTGCTACTATATTGCAGTTAGGAAGGGTGTTCAGTTTCATTCTTCCTTTTCTGCAGCGTACTGTACACCTTAATTCTATCATCTGTATGCAGTTTCATGGTGATAGTAGGCATGAAGTCTTTAACAGTCACTTCTGTGTAAGGCAAGCCACTAACTACAACTTTTAATAGGTTAGCTGTCTGCAGTAATGTAAACAGCATGTAGGTGGCACTCCTTGCCCAGACTTTTAAGGCTCTGCTGCTTTTCCTTCCCAGCAAGATTGGGAGGAAATGAATAATGTAAGAAGAGTGAACTTACCTACTGACAGGCACTGACTTAAAACATTCAGTGGAAGATAGAAAAGCAACTGGTCAATATTACAGCTATAAAAATGTGGGAGAGGAAACTGAAAAAAAAAAATTTAAAAATTCAGTTCTACTTGGAGACTTGTATCAAAATCTTAAAAAACTGCCAGGCAAACAATAAGTAAAAATTATACACTTAAGCCTCCTCCTCCCACCACAGTGATTGTATATTTTTTGAAGACCTGGTACTGTGTTTGGTGGAGTGGTTTTTTTTGTTCTTCTCATGTTCTGCTTATAAGAAATTGAGAATTTGTCTTGGTAGAGATCATAATGGAAGAAGCGAGTTTCAAGAGGGTGGCCCACAGTTTAAGTCAAAAAGTAAGAAATCTCTCTTAGGTGTTCATTGCATTGGAGGAATCTCTCATTTGTTTTGCCTAAGTCCTACAGAAAGCAAGGGCTGGCTTATCTGTATAAAGAGCCATGGGCAGCTCCAGGTAGCAGAGGTTGGAGAGAGTTGCCTCAGAGGTGGACTTCAATTTAAGTTGAATTCCACAGGAGTTCAGGACAGGCTTGTTGGGATGTTAAAACTCAATAACAGCTGTACAGAATATGATGTTTCTATCTTTCTAGGATAGCACACATGCTGTAATGGTTTTTATCATGTTAATCCCTCTAGTGCAATTAAAAATCCAGTTTGTAGCTCATTAAAGCTTTGTGTGATCTTCATCCTTGAGGCGCGTGATGGAGACACATAAGCGTATAGCACTTCTAGAAGAAAGTGAAGCTCCTAGAGAAAAAAGCATGCTATTATCGGTCAGTTTTACAACTCCTGTGGTGTAACGATAAATTCTGCAGAGCAAAGCAGTGCTGAGGACGTTTCAGATGAGCTCCAGTGTGTTGCTAATCTCCAAGATCTGCTCGCTGCTGGAAGAAGCCCTTCAGTTTAGTTCTGACTGGAAGCTTGTATTGCCTGTTTGCTGAAGGGGAGGGAGGGAAAAGCTTTTTGCACCAGTAGGTACTTGTTGCCACATTTGGACCTCCTATCAACATAACTGTAAGCCAACACAAAACTAAGCTGAACCATCTCAAGGTGAGTCATGATTGTTCTAGTTTCCACACTCTCCATCAATGTCTCAGCTGCTAGCGTTCTGGCAACCAGAGCTTTAAGGGAGAAAGGCCTTGTATTATTGTTGTCATATCTATGCTTCTGAAGTAATGACTCATAATAACAACTTGATGTTTCTTTTTCCTATATGGTACTAAAGTAATAGAATATTGTCAGCACTGCAATGAAGTTTTTTACTCCTCCAGTCTGAAGTTATCTGCTAATCAAGACTTATTTAACAACTCTGTCAGAAAGTGTCACAAAATGGCATTTACTGTCAGAAGGTCCAGCTACCTCAGTCAAGGTCAGTTGCTGTTGCTGAAGTCACGCTCCTGCTTTACTAAATGATTTTGGTTAAGCTTCTTTGAAGCAACGTCTTGCAAGACATTTTATCCTTAAAGCTGTGACAGACCATTTATAATGATGCTTGGTATAGCTGGTACGTGCTAACAACTTGAAAGCTAACCCTGTGCCTGCTGAAAGCCAAAACCAAGGCTGCATAATATCCTTCAAGTTACAGATAGGAATAGTGTTGCTGAAGTATGTTCCAGTGCTTGAGCAGTAGATGAAATGTAGACTGAATGCAGACAGGCTTTCCACTGAAATAAAAGGGGGTGGAGGAGCAAATGGTTGAAATAGTATAACTGTGCTGGGAAGAGAACTGAGAAAATGGAGTAAATGCTGTCCGTCACAACTCCTGCTGGGAAAGGGTAGGGTGGTGCTTGACGAAGAGGGAATAGTAGGAAAACTAAGGCTCTAGCTGGAGCAGATATTTGAGGTGGGCAGAAACATTTAACATGGTTCAAACCAGTGTAAGTGCTATTAGTTAAGAGGAAAAATAATATATTTTCTGATCTCCCTTTTTGAGCTGTTTGGACTAAGAACAGGAGAATTCTAGACAAGGATTTGAGTTTTTCCTCTTTCCAGTTTAATTTGACATTTTTCTACCGTAAGTTATCTAACTAATAAGTGAATCCTGCTAATGTGGGAGTCAAGCAGTAAAGAAACCTGAATATTGAACATGATCTACATACCGACTGCTGGAATTATATATTAAAAACATCACTTTGAACAGTTCTTAAAAAGCTCAAATAGGCTTACTTTATGCAGAGGGTGTGCATGATAAATGTAATACCAGATAGTAAACATAACAGAATACTATTTAAGTTAAAACCGTGTTGCACCACAGTATTTCCCTTGTTGGAGACCACTAAAAATTGCGCATGTATTTGCTCTCAGAGCTTTTCTGAAGCATGACTAAGTACGTGGTCACAAAAGACTAAAATCTTTTTTGACTTTAAGATACTCATATGACTGTCCAGAGTAAGTAGTGCAAAACATAGATAGTCAGAATACATTGATGTCTTTGTGAAAACATTCTCTCCCAGACACAGGGAGTACAAGGACAGGACACTTCATGGTGTTTTTAAAATTTGAACGAAGTTTTTGGGAAATATCCCAGATCTTCCTTGTATCTCTCCACTCATCCAATCCTCGTCTACAGATTCCAGCTCTGTTATAAAATCTCCTGCCTGTAAAACAAGGAGTAACGTGAGCCATTACATCTTTCCATGTAGTAATAGGCCATGCACTGTTGATGTTATTCAGAAGAAATTAATAGCAATTAAACAGAATGGTAGTAGGAGATGATCGCTCCTGTTAGATTTCTTTGAAACTACATTTACCTGTCTCTTAGTGCAAACACTTGCTAAGGGTTGAAAAAACCACCAGTTTGTGAGAGGAAAAAATAATGCTGCCGGATAACTTCCTGGAGGTAGGTAGATGTGTTACAGAGATGGCTTACAGGCTGCTGCCTCGCTCACTGTGCGTGTTCCTGCTTTGCTATGAGGGCTTTTCTTCTTCGAACACTTCAAATATTTTCTTTCAATTCAGTCCCAGTATTTTCTACAACTTGTAAACTTCACCCTTTCCTTTGGAAACTTTCTCAAAAAGGAATGCAGTTGAAGCTCAATGTGGCCTTTAAAGTCAGTGTGGCTTTATCTTCCATGTTTGATCTTTAGTCCTGCTTTCATCTTCCCGTGCCATTCCCTTCATTCCAAGTATTGGCATAGCTCTAGCCTTTCTACCAGTACCTCAGTTCCCCTTTTCTGTTTTAAGTCATCATCCATCCATCATCCATCCCGTAAGGCAAGCTGCTAACACAGAAACTAATTATTTTCTCTTTCTAAAGTAATGTGTTGCAGCTGATAAATGCAATCTTGGACCTGATGCTAAAGTCTGCTGGTTCTTAGAAACTTGCTTTTGAGGACATTTACTTCAATGTCATGTTTTTTCATCTACTGAAACATACCATTTGTTTGTGCTTTTTCATATTATATAGGCATACAGCATATACTTCCTTCTCCTTTTGCTCACAGGGCAACTGAGGATCGTGCCGCCAAACTTTCACATCAACTTTAAGGTTTTGCAGTAATAGGTCTCTCTTAGAGCTATCCCTGCTGTAATGCTGTCACCCTATTATCAAACCATCATGTTGCTGTCTTTCCAGTCAAAAAAGAGGCCCCTTTGACCTTATTAACTGATCAAGAACTGAATGTACTACAAAATGAGGTGTGTGGGTTTTGTCATATGTACTGGATTAGGGAAGTCAGAGAAAGACTACTATTCCTAACTTTACAGTGTCTTTGGTGAAGATTTTGACTATGTTAAGGACCAACATTTTTAGTTGCTCTATATCAAATACATTAATAATTATGTCTATTACCTGAGTTCTGATGTTTCACGTTCCAAACTTATTTTAGATAACTTTTTTTTTTTAAAGGCACTCCTTAGCAACATAAGATCTGCTGAAAAATTGGACCAAAAAAACCCAAAAAACAACAAAAAAAAAAAAACAAAAAACGGGGCACTTACTTTAAAGGAAAGCTCATCTTCATTTTCACCATGAAAGTCGTAGAGAGCTTGGGCTTTTTTTTTCTTCCCTCCTAGAGACTGTGATGTCTCTACCCTGGCTGCAAAATATGGAATAGATGAGTTATTTGGATTTGAGGAAAATCTATCTTTGTTTCTGGGAAAGCTTCCTGTTATGCTGGTGTTTTCTCCCCACTAGTGTGTTATCAGGTGTCCAAATGTTATTACTACTGCTACATGGCAAACTCACTGTTATGCTGGACTAAAAATTTGTACTGCTGCCAGTTCATTTTACAAAACTAACACATGCTTGTGGTTCCACTTCTAGAAGAATTAAATGTTAAGTTCACTTCCTTAAACTCTCCAACGCAGAAATGTAAGGAAAGTTGTCATTTCCACTTTCTAGTTGGAGATGCAGTAGCATTCTGTTCTGCATGTATTTAACTTACACTATTACTTTCCAAATTGCACTCTGACTAAAGCAATGTACGTCATTACTTCAGAAACCAATTCAGCACTTCAGTTCAGCTCTAGGATGTTAATGTCTCCATTGGTGCACGGTTTTTAAGGCAGTGGAATAGCTACGTTCTCCCAGAAATTGGTCATGACTGTTGCATGGAATAATGAGCTGTCATCTATCAGAGCACCTACCTGAGCAGGTCTGAACAAAAACTGCTGGGAAAATCCCTTCCTTGTCATTCAGTCTTCCTCTATACCACTCAGAATCTACTTGTTCCAGTATTTGGATGTAGTCTCCCTTTCTAAAGGATAAGTCATCTTTGGTTTCTGCTGTAAAATCATGAAGTGCTTCACACCACTCTACTGAGCATCGGTTGTTCTACTCAAATGAAAGAAGAAATATGTTTATTTCAAAAGGGAACAGCAATAAGCCCATGGATGTTGGTCAAAACAAGAGTACAAGATTTGCACATCCTGATTTTCCCTCATGCACTACTGTCACTGCGGATACAAACCAAAAAAGCATTTCAAAGCATTTCAGCAATTATTATATAATTTCATCTAAGCTCACAAGCACTCCTTTTTACCAGAGATGGCAGAGGCTAGGGTTGGACCATTTCACAATACTTATGATACACCTAATAAGAATTGCCTTAAGCAGAAAGGACAAAGTTGTTAACTTGCCAAAAGCTGTGAAATCAATCGAGGTAGAGCAACTGTAAGGCTTACAGATGTGCCCACACACCATTACGTACTGTGGGAACTGTACTACATTTAAGTTGGGCTGCTAATCTGACATTACAAAGTCTATGCTCATCTATGAAACCTCCGTGTAATTTCTGCCCCTCCCCACTCCCCCCCACCCATGAAATTCTATTACCTGAAGAAGGGGAGAAGAAACCTCCGCCTTTTTCTTTAGTGCTCCTCCTGTACCTATGTAGCAAAGAACAACTTCAGAATAGTAGCAATGACTACTCAATATAACATCAGCAACTTTAGATATTCAAAGTGACTGTTAAGAGTAACTTCAAAATAGTATTCCTTTTCACTTATCACATCCATCTTCTCTTCCTTTCCACCTCCCTTCTCCTGTGTATTGTTATTTTGGACTTCTATATCCTTCTTACAACTGCCTATGTGTATTGTATAAAACCACATTCTTTAACATTTTTGCTAATGTGGTCATACCTTTTTCAGGCAGATCTTCAATTACTTCCACAAAGTTCAAGGGAAAAATTCCAGACGCGCCTCTGAGCTCTCCTTTGGCCCACTCTTCATTTATATATTCTTTAAGGATAATTGTTTCACCTTCTGAAAAACTGAGTTCGTCTCGCTCATCTCCAATGTATTCAAATCGTGCTACACACCTTGGGCCTCTGCACAAGCAATACAGGAACTTACTTGGTATATTTAATATTGTTGTGCCTAAAATATTCAGGTAGTGCTACACAAAGAATGCATTGATATCTTTTACTAAAATGATCGAAGAATGCACTTAAGATTGAACATAAGGAAAACTGGAGTTCTGACCAACTTATCATCTCTGCTTCCTGAGGAGGATGAGTATGGAGTCTAAAGGAAACGGAGGTAACATCTGTATCTGAATTCCTGGCTGCTGCAGTATTTTTGCTGAAGTTCATATTCTTTCAAACAAAAAACATCACTTCTACATGTCCTATTCTATAATTTTGCCATATCCAAGTCATGCTTTTGTTAAGAGCATCCCAGAGTGGAGAAATAAATCATTGAAGATAAAAACATCAGTGAATCTGACACATGTTATGGAGTTTGGCAGAATACTGAAAAATGAATTTTATCCTTTTCCTCACTTAACAATTTTACCTATTTTTCATATAAAAAAATCTGACTTATTAGAAATGCCACGTTGGAAAAAAAAAACCTGAAAATACACTACATTTCTAGAGCATAGTTTAAAGCAATCTGTAAGCTTGATTCCCATCTGCACTCATATTCTCTTTAAAGTTGCAGCAGTAGCATTTTCTGCACATTTGTTAGCTGCAGAAGCAGCCTTTCAGTTAGGACAAGCCTCCATCTATCACAACAAGGCCGACACTCCTGGTGATACTAGTTCCTATCTCTGCCTGAATTAGTTCTACTTCCTGCAGTTCAAAGTTATGAAAGCCAATAAAGCATTACTCAGTTAAGACGTGTTCAAGAGAGCTATATCTATATAAACATTTGTTATAAAGTAACATACCAATTTTTAAACATTCAAAGTCTTTTTTTTTTCCTGATATAGTGTAATGCCACTATAATGCCATAAATGTTTAGTTTTTTAAATAATTTCGGTGAGGAAATTATTAACCATATTAGTGTCAGCACAGATAACACCTACTTCCACGTTACCTTTCCTTTTAATTACTACTAATCGAGGTAAGAAAGAAAACAATATTTATGTGACTCACTTAATGGATTGTGAAGAGCAGGGTATTTTTTTCCTTTTGCCATCTTCTGGAATATCAACCTAATAAAACAACAAAAGTAAAATCTTCAATTTCAAGCTCATGCCAACGTAACTACTGCAAATACTGAACTTGTTAAAATCATCTATTTCTCCATTAAGCATCAACTCCTTTTGTTATTTTGACGTGATGCTATATAGTCACTGATACATTCTGATACATGACAATGGTAATGCGGATTTGCTTTTGCGTGAATGATTTTTCAATCTCATGCATACTTCATGTTTTTTGTTTTTTAATAGCCTACTTCAATAAACTGGCTTACAGCCAGGCCAATTGACAGAAAATGGGACTGGATGCTACTATGTGTTGTTGCACTTTGCTCCAAACTTTCAGTAAGTAATTGCTCTCTATCACTTGCCAGCGCAACATATCACTACAGGCAAAATTAGTGTTTACGCATTTTTCTGGGCTTTGGTAGCCAGCTGTACTCAGAACAAACGCACTTCTCCTAAATCTCACTTCACTATTCATGCTGTGGCAGCATATATTTCAAGAAAGGTTAATTTAGGAAAAACAAACAATCGTTCTTAGCCCAGCTGTAGATAGTTACCATGTGCTAATTAAAGGGATTGGAGAAACATCATCTAGAAAATCCATATGTGGATATGTCCAACAGACAGCATTGAAGTCCATTATCTTAAAAGGACTTTAATTGTACTTCTGGTATGATATGAAGGATGGTCTGTGATATTTATGTAAGACTACGTGCCCCTACAAGCCTAGAGATCTTGGCTAGGAGCTTTGTGCTATAGCTCACTATCACATAAGCCAGTTCCACACACATCAACAATAATGTTTAATTGCTTTTGTGAAGGGCTGCATGAAACCAGTCAATTTCAGACAAAGATGATTTTCAGGCAAATAATCTTTTCACTGCTTGCTAGAGAAGCTTATATCTGTGGTGCTCCTAAGTGTCTTTGAGAAACAATAACTATGTATTACCGTTTGGTATCCAGACATGAAGCTCCTATGTGGCTTGACATCATAAAACACGCTGTGGTGTACTGATGGAGGCCTTGTATGGAGACCTAAGCTGACTTGAATTCTCAGGAAAACTCACTCAGCAAATAAGCTGTATTTACATTTTTCCCTCTTTTTTCTTTTTTCTAATTTTGCTAAAACAATTATTTTCTCACTCAAAGGGTATCCAGCTTTTAAAACTAAAATAAATGAGTGCAAAGTCTCTTCCCTAGCTTTTAGGAAGTTACTTCTGCCAGCATCAATGCTTAATTTGATCTCAAATACCCATTCCACTGCTTTAACATCCAATCTTTTATCTGTAAGCCAGCAGTTTTACAGAAATATTAATGCTTTAAATTGTTGTTTTGTGTCAAAGAGAATACACAAGGTAGCTAACAAATCTTTCTCGCAAAGCAAATCGAATACAGTTCCATAACTACTATCTGCAGGTCTATTTGTTATTCTTCAGTGCTTTCCAAGCTTTGAAATTCTCTTCCAGTAACATACTACAAACTGAACAGGCACCCTACAGAACGTACCGTGATGGTTACTGAGTACATGGTATTTTTCATACAGCAGCACCTCTCATCTCTGCCAGCTGCCCAGTATCAGCACAGACCTTAACTGTCTTTAGCAGCCAGCCATACACCTTCACTGCATCCTAATGTTAACTTACTGTTCTTCCATGCCCAGTTGGCTGAGGTGGATAGGCCAATGACCCTTCATACAGGCACAAAATGGACTTAAATTCCAAGTTGGGCTTGCAATAGATATCATCTAGCTTTTGAGGCATTGAACTACGCTGCATTTCTTCTAAGCTGAGCCTCTCAATTCATTTCTGTTGGGCACCAAAACACCACCTGCCTCTTGCTTGCAGTTTACTGGCAAATGTCACATTCAGTAACAGGACTGCTTTAAGCTGCCCATTTGCAATAGCACAGTCTCCTTTCACAGTGCCAGCACACCCATTTGTGAAGCCACGTAGGCGAACTGATCCATCTGGAAGAAAGAATTCTGGGTATAAAGAAAAAATGTTTCACTGGGCTCAAATGCTGCCCTGACCCAATTTACTACACGGGTGCACAAGTGGTGATTCCAGCGTAGCTTACGGGGACAAGAATAAGAGAGAAGTTGAGATGAGGGCAAAAAGCTATCATCGTACTTGTATGCTGATTTTTACATGCAGCCATAAAAATAATCTGCTTGTAGACCCAGATAAACTACCCAAGTTAAGAATGAGAATCTGGTAAGGGCCATGGTTTTCTCATTTGGCTTGAAATTAACAGCAAAATAAGCTCCATAACACAAGCTGGCTCTGCCAAATCAAGCATCTTTCTAATATCATACAAACAAGTTGCTATGTCTTCTGTGATGCCAGAGGAAAAAGAGATTATCTAAATAGCAACTACAGTAAAACATAACAAAACCAATGCGTTAGGATTCAGCAAAGTATGCAAAGCCCACATACAATCACTTGAACAAAGCTGGCAGGAAATATCCCTGTGCGATTCCCACATTTTCCTCTGTACCACTTGGCATCAACTCTCTCCAAAAGATAAACAGTATCTCCGGAACGAAGGTCCAAGTCATCAGCGTGCTCTGCAAGACAGCATCATGTCACTTAATGGGGGTTTTCACCCTCACTGATTTCAATCATTAAAACTTCATTAATATAAATACCACAGACAAAAGTGGAGTAAGTTTTCATAGAGCCTTAACTGTACTTGCTAAACAAATTAGCTTTAACAAGACCACCCACCCAACCATAGGTAAAACCCTTGGATTTTAACAACTTTACATGCAAAGCTTGCACGCTGTGCTTCCTGACTATTTTTAAGACCCGAGTCCTAGGAAAATCCCCATTTGAAAGACTTGGAGAAAAATAAGCTTCCCAAATATTCACATTTACTTACCTGCAGAAAAATCATGCAGTGCTACAGCATGGGGAGCACTTGTGTCAGAAACTTTCGGAGAGCTGTTTGAATCCTGGCAAAAACAAATTCAAACAGTTTATACATCATGGAAGATTTTAACACAGATTTGCTGTCATGAATTCCTTAAGTCCTTTTCTGACTTAGGACACAACATTTATCACGATATCAGAAAATCACTGGAGGCGACAAACTTAAGTACTGGTCACTGGTCTATATTCTGTGTGCCTTCTGCCAGGGTAAACCGAAAGATATTTCACTGAAATTTACTTTTGACCCAGCAAAAGGAAAGGGAGGGCATGTAATTTTTTTCTAGTATAGACAAAGCCTCAACTATCTCTGCGTGTCAGAAAGCTGGAGAGCTGATGGCAATTCTCTCTGCCAAAGGCTGTTGCCCAATTCTGTGCTGCCACTCAATAATGCATGACATCAGTCACTCCTCCATGCTCAGAGACCCAGCGCACACAGCACAGTCAGCACATCTACCAAGTGCCAAATACTTCAGAGGGGGAAGCAAGACACCAGGAAGTTTTACAGGAAGATAACAGGAGAAGTTACAAATTCCTTTTGGAATCTTTGTAAAGGGAAATTATATTCACAATGTTCAGCTTCATCTCTAACCCACTCACTAGGAAAGAGTTTTTAGACTGTACTGTTTTTCAATCACAGTGTAAAAAACAGTATTTTACAATCACTATGTATGAATTGCTTTCAAGCAAAGTAATTTGTCATTAAAAACAAAGGAAACAACCAGAAAAATCTAATATGAACGACAGAATAATATGGATAACAAGAAAGAAAAGAAACCTATAGGTTTCTGCTAATCATAAGTCTGCACATAGCTAGAATTTATACTGGCTATTTAATATTAATACAGCCATGCCCTAAAACACATTCAATTTTGTATAAGCCCAAAGCAAAGAAAATACTTCTAAGACTTTAAGTCAATTCACTGATACATCACATACATCCCTTTGTAAAACTAACTGCTTAGCTTTTGCCCATCTTTCAGATACTCAGCAGAGGGAGTCATATCTTCATAGGAGACAGAGGAACTTCGCCAGTTTCCCTCTCTTCTGGCACTCCAAGTAATTACTGTTGCTCTGCTCCACAAGCAGAATGACCTGGTGCCACAAGGCAAATCACCAGTATTGGATTCTGTTTCGGCGGTTGCTTTGTTTTTATTAAAGAAAACACAAGGATTTAATGAACCATTATTGGATTTCTCAGAGTAACCTTTAAAGCCTAAAGCACTTGATATTTTAACATAACAGAGGCTTTGCTCAGGACTCTTACGCACAAAACATGAAACACCAGAAGAACATGTCTTACCTTACGAGACAGTTCTCCACGGTTTCTGGGAAGGCAATTTTCCTTGGCAACTCCACGAGGCACAGACAGCTTGAATAGGAGCAAATTGAAATAGTTTGTTTCATTTTGAAGCACGAAACATTTCACAGCATGCCAGGTGATGGAACTATTCAGATCATCAAATACAGGTAAATAATTTAGAAGTCTTCTGGAAGATGACACAGTCATTGTCATGGTTCTATGTTGTTTTTTTTTTGTTTGTTTGTTTTTATTTTGGGTTTCAGTATTCCGCATCAAAACATCATGTAGTATACAGGGCACTGAAGTGTTAATGCCCCAATCCCAGGTACCTATCCCTGTACATTACAGAAGTCACGGGATATGGCCCTTCCAGGTGGGGGCGCCCACTGTGGGGCTCGCTGCTTTTTAGCTTTTAGAACCAATCTCTTTTTCTCTCTGCTCTTAGAGAGCTTTGTTAGGGAGCATTATCAGTAGTTCAGGTTTCCGTGCTGGAAAACCTGACCTTGAAAGATTAGGCGTACTGCCAGCGTTCTGGGATATTTGTAAACTTTGAGCACTACTTAGTCTGGGTAGTGCCTTTTTTTTTTTTTTTTTTCCTCCAGTGAAGTAATTAACAGGATTTCATGAGAGCTACACAAGAAGACAATCAGGAGAGTGAGAGTTCCTGGGACCGATTCAAACCTGAAAAGCTTGGAACGGCTAGGAAAGCACCTTCCAGCACCAGACACTCCTGAACCATGAACCTCCTGAACCATGACACTCATGTGGAAAGTATTTAAAACAGAAATGCAGGTGATAGAAACTGCTTTTTTTGGGAAACCGCTTTTTTGTCCTAAGTTTTAGAAGTCTTTTAGCCACTTAACTTTTATTATAACATACCATGTACGATGTTCAGCAACACTCTATTACAAGATATGCTCTGCTTTCATTTTAAGTATCTACTTATTATTCTCCAACATTACGTGCAATACAACACTTTTTATAACGAAAAGGGATTACGTCACAGTTTCAATTGAAGTACTGTTACATTCCTCACTCTCTGCAAGCTTGATTAAGCAATATAAGCTATTTTAAACTGCAATGCTCCCCCAGTTTTGCTAAGCATCTTGACACATACATGCAAAAGCAATACACAAATGTGATATTTATTGCTTTACATCGTCTTAACAGAATTCAGAACTGACAACTGTGAGAACCCCACCCAACCGAAGTTGTACACCGAAGGTACACGGAAAGATAATATACATATACAAAAATACACACATACGTGTACCTGTACTTTGCAATTATATTTTGCCTTCTCTAGTATTACCTCACAGTGCTTATAACTATATATTTACTAGTATTTTTTAAAGATTATGTTGATAGATGCACTAGCCATATCATATTAACATACCAGTACATTCTTCATTACTACTATCATCACTGTTCCATAAACAAGTTGCAGAATATTTCAGCTCTTACCACGTATTTATTGTAGAGGGGATGACCTGGCCTAGGTCTAGGAGGTAAAGCAGGATCTTGTTTTTTTATGACTTGGCTTTTTGTTCTCTTGGGTCCCAATCTGAGCTTGCTTGGCTTTTTATCATAAGCAACGTAAGAAGTGGATCGGGAAAGAGCATCCTTCTGGGAGGAGGTCTTGGTTGCAGAGAGTTTTGGTGGAGGTGGCCTTCCGGGAACACCTTTAGGTGGGGGAGGTCGAGCTGGTATAATTTTTCCATCCACAGGCCTAAAAATTCAATGAGCAATCAGAGAAATGCGTACTAATAGGCTTGCCACCCCACTCTCCACCACAACCCTAGCTATCGAGCTTCTATAAGGAAACATGGTGACGATGACCAGCATAATAGAAGAGTATATAATACCTTAAGTTCTCCAAGAGTACATGAATCAAAAACCTTCAGACAAATGAGATCAGATGATCAAGTGCTTAGACAGATTTTTTTTTTTTAAACTACATATTTCCATGTCTGCTCTCCATTTTCGCCTACAAACAGCCTGCCAGTGTTCTCAAAAGCCTCCTACATGAGGCAGGATTTTCTTCAGAATCCATCTTCAAAAAGAGTTTTGACTGCAGCTGCCTTACCATACTGTCCTACCACTGGAGAGCCTTAATGAGAGCCCTAGGAAGGTCAGCTGATGAAGCAGGCCTTCAAGAATCAGCCCAACCCATTCACTAAGATGTCGTCCGAGGTGACTTTTGAGCCTCTGCTGTAACTCATGATCTATGACACTACTTGGTACAATGGCATCAGTAGCATGATTTACCATTCTTACGTGAACAAAAGAAAACACCAGCGACAATTCTCAAGGTTCTTGGTAATGCTGGAGGTACCTCACTCTCATTAGCATACTAGTTGTTTAGAAACCAAAAGAGTTTAACTGATAGTAGTAATTTAAAAGAAAATAATTACATTTAAAATCCTCTTTAGTAAGCACCAATAAAAAATGCTGCCTATACAGCGTACATGAGCAACAATTTTCCAAATCAACTTGCTAATAGTTAATTAGCTAATAAACATCACCTCTGTTATAAACAAGCATTGCATACATGATGCAAAACTTTATGTTACTAAGAAACCTGGCACTACAGCGATTCCATAAAGACAACTGTTCGATTGTTATTAGTAGGTCTTCAGTGCATTACTGTAGTTTTCTGCTACATATAGTATAATAAGAATTATTTGCTAGTATGCATTCCTCAATGGTCTGTAAACATTATCATCACCTACAACAAATGTGCATTAGTGGGACTTAGGGTGTTCTTCTAACATGTTTCATTTGTGTCAACCACCACTTCGAAAGATGTTGGTGATTTACAAGTGTACCTGGATATAGTTTTCTACTCCTATTTGAGTATGGATTTTTTCTTACAGTTCAAAAATAATTCCCTCTCCTGCTCAGTTTCCACCTCTCCTCATTCTTGGCCTCATCCTAAGCTTTTTTTCGTATTGATGAAAGAGGAAACTCCAATTTAGAGTATATTAAATCTGGAAACAGACCAACCCATGCATTTGTGAAGAGACTCAGTTAAACAAATAAACAAACAAAAAAAAAACACAGCAAGCACACGTTCCTTTAAAAAAATTCCTTTAAAAGCACACATTCCTTTATAAAAAAAAAAAAAATGAGCAGAAGACTAAAAGGGTAAAATTTTCACTGCAATTCCAGAGAACTACTAGAGAATCAGGAATGCTACTACAGTAAATAGTAGTAGCATTCATTCAATGGGGAAAAATAACATGCCATAGGGGGAAATAATGAGGTGTTTCCTTGTTGGGTACAAACTTTCCTGTTAATAAGTAACTACAGTGGACCAGGCTTCAGTACTGAAAAATTCTCCTATCCTGATACAATAGAGTAAGCTCTTTATTTCAACACGCATATTTTGGATTTTGAGCGTAGGTGGTGACACAGCCACAGTGGGCTAACTGGCCAATGCATTATTTCATTCCAGTTTGTCTCTAGCATTCAGTGGGCCTGAATCTAAGCTTGGTCCAACTGCTTTTTCCTCCTCAGCTCTTTCTTATTGATTCTTAAAAGGTATAAAAATAGGTTATAATGCATTCTGCTGCTTCACTTTTTTTTTTTTTTTTTAAAGTAAACAGTAGAGATACTGTAGATAACAACCTGTGCTTCCAGGAAGGTGCTGGCCTAGCATGTGCCCATTCCAGGGTGGCAGCATCTGCCACCTCCATTCCTTCATCACTCAAACCCAGCCACAAGTGCAAGCGCTGCTGACCAAAAGGTCAGCAACATGCAGGAGAGGATGTTCTATGTTCAGCTGAGGGTTAAAAGGTTAAAGATGCAAAAAGGAATGACTGTCAGCAGCCACTGCACATTAGCTGAGGAGTCAAACAGCTGTCCTCCTATAATCTCTCTGCTCATACCAATAGAGTACAAACAAGTATGAAATAACTAGCAACTTGGTCCTGTTTATTTATAAGTGAATAAGTTAAAAGCACCTAAGCCTACTGTGTCAGGTTCAGAGTCAGTAATTTCTATGCTGAGGCTACCTACACAAACTAATTCAGAAACATCTCTGTTAAGTGAATCAGTGAAGAATTGCACTTACCTTGGGGGTAATGCAGGTTCTAGTTGAGATGCTCCAGCCTGTTCCGAATTACTCAGATCCTACAAAAATTAAAATGACCAAGTCATTTCATTAAGCCTAGGAAATAAAACAAATCCTCTTTAAATGATGCATTTCTTATTTTAAATTACAATCAGGAAAAAAAAAAAGTGTTTTTGGAGTTTGAGGAAAAAAGTAATAAATAACGTGATGTGTTCTAAACTATTATTGTTGTACGTAGAGACAGTAAATTGACTACCTGAATCACAGCTAAAATTGTACAGTAGGTGTAACCCAGCCCTTCCTTGCCTACAACCTGGGACTCAGAGTGTAAGAGCCAAATTCCGGAGAGTCATACAAATGTGCAATTTCAGTGCCTCTAAGATCCCAACTTGCTTGCAGTTACACTACGAGCTTTAAGTTTGACAGATGAAAGGACAGGCTGACACTAGGCACAGGCTTCAAGCAATAAATACAACCTTGGTGTACCTCACGTTGGAGAAAGTCTCTTGCCAGTAACGTTAGTTCTTATTCAGAAAGGTACCTAAAGATGCTTCCTAGAGACCTAACAAACAAATCCTGATTAATCTTGCTTTGGCAGATCATTTATTTAGTGCTTCCAGATGCCCATCCCCACCTTGCCAGAGACTACTACCCACAGCAGTCAGCAGAGAGGAGCACATGACATAGCTGAAGGGTTTGGACCACAGTAATGCATTAACAAATTACCATCCTCCTGCCTCCTGCTGTTCATTTTTACCCAGTGCCAGAGAATAGTGCCAACTAAGCTGACCAAGCACAGATGTTTGCAACAGAATGGTAAATCCGAGTGCTGAATTTGGGTTCAAAAGTAACCTTTTTCAATCAGTAACTTTAAAAAGGGCTGAACAACCGTATTTATCTAGATGTGGAGGCAGGCTTGAAACTAGTAAACAACAACTGTGATTTTCTCGACCTGGAAAATATCTAGATTTATTTTGTGACAAAACTTAGGCTCTTGACTACATCCCCAGATGAATGCTCCTGAGCAAATGCTTCTGTTTAAAAGGAAACCTACTGCTTTCAGATGGGAGTGGTATCCTAACAGCAAAATGTTTTCCTGCCTGAAAAGGAGCAAACCTGTACCAACCGCTGCTTACGGTCAATTCTTTCTATTTGTTCTACTGTAATCAGTTTCACAGATAAACACTGCTAGATTTGAAAAACCAGTATTTGTAATACTTCATTATGAATTTATTCTCAATGCCTACCACTTGGCATTCCAAATAGCTTGAAATGAGTATAATCTATTTGGAACTTAAGTTAAAAAGAAGGAACCTATTCCAAAATGATTGTATGAGGTGGAACTTCCACGTGTCTGTCATAATCATCTGGATGACACTGCAAACATTTTGGGGTTGTATTGTGCAAAATGTTATTTAATGTCATTGTATTGGGAATTATTTTTTCAGCATTGTCCAGAAAAGATAGGAACTGTATGAATAGCCTCTTTAGCTATGATGTACAAAAATCTCTCTATCTACTAGCAAAAGTAGCTAAAAATACATTTGCTGGCAGCCATCCACTTATTCTGAGCTTTTGATTTCTCTCTTTACTGCCTGTGGTTTCCACAAGATTCACCAACATTTTTGCTATCATCACTCTCAACATTTGGAAATTTTGTCAATTTCTACTCGAATTCTCTTTAGTACATCTGCATCAAAAGGCATACAGGATACACAGCTATGGTGTACACCATTGTTATGTGCTCAGGAGCAAGGAGCAGAGCCTTACTTTCCAAAAACTGATGGTTCTACTCAAGTTCTGTTAAGGACCAGAATAAAACAACTGGAAGAAAACTGTAGAAATCAAGCTTCGCTCCCCAACAGAACAGTTTATCCTGCCTGTAAATTACACTGGCCACATAAGAAGTGCTATGTGTACGAAATGAAAAAAAACAAACAACACAGATGTATTTCTGAAGGACTTCGGCAATATTTGACCATACAAACATTGCTAGATTTTGAACCACTCTACAGCGCTTTCAAAACTCAACTGCAGCATATCCTGATTCCAGATGCAAAGAAAATTGAAGATAAATATAATTGAAGTTCACTAAAACCAGCCAAGTGTTTTCCAGAACTGGCAGCAGTCTAAATTACCTTATTAAATCAGAGAGCACAGTCAAAAGAATAAAGTCTTAGATTTTTGATTAGTCCCTTTCATCCTTTGGTTCCTCAAATAACTTACTTTAAAAAGGGCCAAGAGTGACAAGAGATCTGTTACCCAAAGTAGGGAAAGCTGTTATACAACAAAACAGTATTAACTTACCATGTTTTTTACTAGGTCACCACTGTTGGGTTTGCCCACTGCGATGTCAGCGGTGTTGCCAATAGGCTTTTCAGCAGGAAGTGGAGGAGGGCTATGTGGGATTTCATCTAAAGCTGTAAAAACAGAGCTCTGAATGAAAGTCTAATCAGTAGCTTGTTTACAAAGAAAGTCTAATTAATAGATTCTTCACACAGACCAACACTAGGTAAGAGAATCCACCTTGGTGTGGGGCATCTTGTTACAAACACGACTTCCTTCCTCAAAGCCAGAGCGGCCAATGCACAGGAAAACTCAAAGACTAGTCAACAGAAAAGGGATGTGAAGGGAACACTGCAACTCTGATGTTGAATGTAGGAGTCACTCCCATTCCACATAATGAATCTCCACTGGTGTCTCAGGACACCAGCAAGTTATTCTAGGGTTTCAGCTGCAGTACTTGTTGATATAATATTAGACGACTAGCAGAATTTCTACCCCTGGGAATGTCAGACTCATTCCTGTATACTCTGAAACACCATCACCATCTCTCAGCCACATTTCTTAACTAGCTCACTTTTTCCAGCTGTCAGCTCCTGGAATATCCTTCAGGCTGGAAAACAGCTGAGGGTTATTTCAAGTAACCCTGAAAGATCAGAAGACTTGGATGGAAGAATCTACAGAAAGGTAAAGGCAAGAAAAAAAATCCTGCCTGCTAGAAAATTCAAGAGGATAAAACAGAAGGGGAGTTGGGAATTACCCAGCAGTCTTTAGGGAGCTAAAGAAGTTTAGAACATGGAAGTACAGCTCTTACTACAGAAGAATGACGATCTCAGTTTCAATTAAAAAAAAACAAAAACAAAAACAAAAAAAAACCTGTTAATTATGAGATTTGTTCTAAATGTCCCTGTCGTTGAAGTCTGGGAAGCCCTTTAATCAGTTTTGTAAGCATATTCACCAATCATTTTGTCCTCATATACTGAAATTTTGCAGTTAAAATCATCTCCTGATAAAGATTTTTCAGTCAGTTCAGGAGAAAAACTTACATTTTCCAGGTTTAGCTGGGATTCGGATAACAGTGGGTTTCCGTGCTACAGCTGGTTGAGCCGCCTGCTCCTTTGCCGGTTCAATTTTGGGAAGGAACTGGAATGGATCTATAAGGGAAAATATATATATTATATTATATATATTATATTATATTATATATATATTATATATATTATATATATATATTATATATATATTATATATATATTTAAGGTTTATTTGCTGAACATAAATCTCACCAGCTACTGCATTAGGTACTAAAGACATCAATATTTCACATCCAAGAAAGTAAGAAAAAATAAATCTGGTTCCAGGGACAAACACAGTGCAGATAGGAATAGAGTAGAGCTCTTTGTAAATAACATCTTTCTGATACTTCTGCTTCCATAGTTGAATTAACACGAACACGTTCCAGATGCCTTCTAGGATTATACAAGTCACTGAACCAGAGCAACCGCACTGCTTGATAACAGGGACCTGCAATCAGGACGGATTCAGGGAAATTATTTTCAGAGTAGTTGCTTGAATATGCTGCAAACACAACCAGCAGAAAGTTTTAATCAATAAAATCTTGCCAAAGCTTAACAGCCAGTTCTACAGCAGAAAAAAATGCCTACAGAAACAAACAAAAACAGAAACATTAAACATTACTAATTACAATATCTCTTTGCTGTAGGATACCTAATTCCCTTGAAGATTCTGCTTCATTTTTGCTGATTATAAACCTCAAGTCATGGGGAAGACTGCTTCAGGCCAAGGACACCGAGTTGTCCCTGAGCTCTGTCTGTCCCCATGTGTATCACTCATTTCTCTTCTAGACTATCCAGTCATTCCATTGGTAAAATGGGAGCAATGTTTTCTATTATTAATAAACTTTATCACTGGTCTCATGTTAATAAGCATGAGAACATATGAGCATGTAGAAGGCAGCTGTAAAAATACCTATACATAAATAAAATTCAAATCAAGAGGTTCTTTCTGAAGTACACCTTCATGTCCAAAAGCAGTATTTCGTTTCTATGTTTTTAACAGACATTAACTTCTCTCTGACGTTACTAAAAATTGAAGTAAAACAGCGATGCATTATAAACATGTAGGGCAGAAACTGGAGAAGTATTCTGGCCAGTAAATTCTCCACCGCATGTATTCACAGCTCCAACAGAGGAGTTTGATCTCCTGTGGTGGCCTTTTTAGATGTACAGCTCAATGAGATGTTATTTATAGAGCGTCAGAGTCTCAGAGAAGAAGCACGCTGGGCATCTCTTTAAATTCTACAGGGCTTTTTAGCAAAAAATTTGCCCCTTCCCAAATCTACTGCACACTTTGAGACAAAGTTGGAAATTCTGCATTTGATAAAATCCTATGAAACACTTAGGAAAAAACAGAATCATTAAGTGAAGTCATGATTTCTCATAGATAATTTTGAGAAGCGTAACGCAGTGCAGCTCATCAATACATCTGAAATCTGTGTTTGCGAATGCACATCGGACTTGAAAATATCCAGAAGTACCGTATTTACTCAGGAACAAATCTTTCAGCACTGCAACCAAAAACAAAAATCTCGGTATTTTCAGAGAGGAGAAGTAGTCCAAGAACACTAAGCTCTTAATTTTATTATTTTAAAACTAACAACACCCAGAATAATTTCAGACAGAGCAACATGTAATAACAAGCTGCTGAATTACAGCATGCCAAACTGCTCTCCTGCAAACAACAAATTTGAGGTCCTCATATGTTGCCAGCAGCCCCTCTGCTCCCCCATCCCAGGGTTCATCTCCTGCTAGCCCCGAGCTCCTTTGCAGGAGCACCTCAGATTAGCACTGGTCAGCAGAAGGTTTAAGTTCCTTCCGTGAAAGCTGCACCAGACAAGAGTTTCTTCTGGAGGAGTGGAAAACACAGATCACAGCAGGGCTGCAAACAGTCTGGCAATAAGGTAGTTATAAGAAATGTGAAAATCCCACTCTTAGAGCAAGGCTGCAGTTTTGATTTCCTTTCCTTTCTTTACACCTAGGTCTGCAAGCTACACTGCTACAATTTGAATTGCGTTGAAAAAGGATTTGCCTAATTTTAACACTTAGAATGGTGTTCAGAATGATTTTGGTGCAGGTGAAAAAATTGAAATTTGAGCCAGGCTTCCCTCCCCTGTCTGCCAGCTATGTGGTAACCATACCCTACCGGCAAGGAGCCCCCTGTAGAGGCATACCCACAGAAGCTTGAGGCACAGCATACTCACAATCAGACAGGTTTGGACAAAGCAGGCAATAGGGATCTCTCTCAGTCACCTGCTGCAGAGATGAAGGAAACTCTGAACTTGAACTGAGATGTGATTACTTTCCAAAGCCTCATTCTTATAAAAATATAGGCAAAGTAAGGCCAAACAGGAATACTCCGATAAGCCAAAATTCTTATCAATCAGATGATTGCAAGTTGTACAGAATAATTGTACAGAATTACTGTTTGTTAACTGCTGATTGTTTCTATGCGTAGAGATGGTTTTCTTGACCATCCAGCAGTTGTCTGAGGCCTCTCAATCAACAGATTTGAGAGATGTCATTTTTAAGCCTCCGTTTTCTCAACCAAGTCTGAGAAAATCCTTTTACAAACCTTAGTTTTCCACTCATTATCTTCTGTTCAGATACACTGTTGTCACCTCATAATTAGTAGGAAACTCATTAACTTGTTTGTGTCATTCCATTCCCCAGTGCTGGGTCTGCAGCAGAAATTGGTTGAGTAAATGACTGTGCAGCTTTGTGCAATGGGACTGACAGCATATCAAATTTTTATGTTGTTTAACAACTATTGGGCATCATTTGAGCATAATTCATGGGAGTGTGAAAACAGAATTGTTAATACACTCATTTAAACCTCTTCAGCTCAAGGAAATTAATCTGCAAGGCATTTTTCATAAAATATCAGACTTCTATCGATCTTTATTAAAATTTTACAATGATGCTTAAAGCCTGTGTTTTCATTAGTCTCACTCTTCTAGAGCTTTTGTTTTAAAGTATTAATTGGTAACATACGTTTCTGTGCTTCTCTGTAGGAAAGACAAATAAAAGCCATGTATCCTAACACACCATATATCACCTCTTTCTTTTACTAGTTTAGGAGAGAGAACTTTTTTCCTTATTTCCATTTATCTTTCTCATTTGAAGTTGGAAATGTTACAGAAGAAAAGGGAGCTTCAGAAAGTTATCCAACTTTTATTTTTTTCTTTTGATACCAAGGATTTGGTGACCTTTCTGAAGCACTCAATGAATATTGTTCTGTCCAAACCACACACCAACAAAGCAAGCAAACAGTAATAACAGAAAGTTTTACCTTGAGGATTATCTTTCCTGCAAGAAAAGGAAAGGTGATCCAGTTCCCAAACAGAATTATCAAACTTCTCACACATAAGCAAGATTTTAAAAAGAGTTGTACTAAGTCTTAGGGACAGGAAGATGTTATGTGGCAACATTTATCAATACTCAGAGGAGCAGAAATACAGTGAACTACTTGCACAGGTATTAGGCATTGCTCTCTGTTCACTGCTGATATCTGATGGACTGAAACAAAAAGCAAGGTAATTCAAGGCCATGAACAAACCTGATCTAAAGAATGAATGATGTTTACAGGATACACATGGGGCATGCAGAAGGAGCTATCAACACAATCAAAATGCACAAAGTCACAGAATTATATTAAGTTTAACATTGTCTAGAATGTACCAGTGAAATTGCTAAGAAATGCAAATGAAGATCCAATGTTAAGTGTGCTTGTCAAAAACAAAATGTGCTCAATTGAGCAAAGATAAATACCTCATCCATGGTGTTAGAAACCTGGAAAAGAGATAAATACCAAAACTGCTACTAGAATAGCAAAATGTTTTGGGCTACTATAACATGCAATGGTAAGCGTTTACCAGATGTACAACTACAGCATTATGTAGCTCACAGAGATGGCTATAAATGGACCTTTACCAAACTTTGATTATAATCCAGTTTTTGGCATTTCTCTCTCAAACTGTGGGGATCCCCACACTTACTTTCTATGTGTACCTAAAAGCACAATAGCTTAATATGGACAAGCTAGCAGTGAGCTACTACTAGAGGTGACTTTAATTACAGACTTTGAAACTAAACGATGACTAAGACCAACATAAACTGTGATGTAAGAACTCGGAGACTTTTCCCACATCATGATTCTTCTTTATCGGTCAGGAAATAATCTGGTAGTTCAAGTTGTAAGAGCCTTCAGGAAGCTCTAATTCAACCTCTGGTCCAGAAGTGGTCAGCTACAATGTCATGTTGCTGAAACTGGCTGCATAATCTGGCCTAACTTCATGACTGGTGCCAGATGCTATTTGGACATACAGTGTGAGACAAAACCCAAGACAGTTCCCAGAGAGCAAGAAACACATTCTCATCCATTCTTGCTGAGTCAAGGAAGATTTGGTTACTTCAAGTAACCAAAAGAGTCATTGAAAGGTACACAGCAGAATACTAAGAAAAGTTGCATTATTTTGAAGATAGCTCTGGAGCAATCAGCAGTTACAAATATTTTAATTCTTTTTCTCCCTTCCTTCCTGAGGAAGCAATTAAAAACAAGCAGCTGGGCAATAAATTCACAGAAGACAAAGTTACTCAAGCAGCAGTTTTTCTGAATGGGCCACAGTGTCACACAGATGCTACCATTCATGCCGCAAGAAGCAACAATATATATAAATAGACAGTAATCACTGGTTTGGTCATTTTTTCTGTCCATACAAGCAGAAGGAAACTTTTATACTACGATGAAGTAAACAACTAATTCAAAGAATTGATAAATGTATCAGCTGCATTATTGTTATAACTGAAATACGTAAATATGATGAAGATGAAAGAGAAAGCTGCCTTCCGCAGGTAAGGTAAGAATATCCCCAAACTACCTTTCAAAACACTTGGTTTAAATTAAGTGCTGGTCTGTCATGAACATAATCAGAACCGTATGACATCTCAGAAAAAGCAAAAGAGAAGAACTCTACGCACACAGGAAAGAACTCAAATATTTTAGCAAGATCACCTCCAGGTTTTAATTTGAAGATGTGCTTGCACTGTTACCTTATTTTCTGCCAGGGCATTTGAAAGCACGCACACCACATGCTTTAACACAGCAACTGAAACAAGCGAAAGTGACAGTCTTGAACTTACCAAAGACACAGAACTTCTACTTAATTCAACTTGCACTAAAATTTCATTTCTGAGCCTTCGTAAAAAAACTGGACTACTGAGAAAAGATTCCAACTGACTGTTTAGTGAAACTTTTAACCACAAGGCACTGCACAAATCCCAGTTACTAGGTAGAAGAGATTTGTGAAAGTACTATTTATGATCCCAAATATCACAACTGTCATCAAAGCATTAACACTTCAAGATTTACAGTCCCAAGTAGATGCTTTCACATTCTAAGGGACTGACAGGAACAGGAGTAATTTCATTAGGATACAAAATGCCTGTGAACATTCTCTCTAGCCTCTGTGTCAAAAACAAAGCAGGTACTTAGAACTGGCATCAGTTTTGGCTGCTGCTGAGAAAAACCATTTTGGGGATTTGTCATTCCTAACTTCTTCTCCCTGGTGTTTCTCTTGGGCCAGCAATGAAGACAACAGGTGGGTGCAAGGTTCTGCCATGGTTTACCTCAGAATCACAGAGCTTTTGAGCCTCCAGTGCTCCAATAGACCATAATGACGCTGAAGGCTTTGAAAGTAAACTTGATACCCTGTTTCTCAGTTTGCAGAAGAATCATCTGTTTTGCCTGTGTTACACTTTTCCATCCAGTTGCTCACCTCAGCTTTTGCACCTTTCTCATCATCAACTGAACGCTTTACCTTCTTACTTTTGCATCAGATGTTAGCAGAAACAGTAATCTATCTGTTCCCTTCTATTTACATTAGTTTAAGTGCCAGATGCATTTGTGCTTTATCAGAAAAAAAAAAAAAAAAAAAAACAAAAAAGCTCGTGAATGTTACCAACTGTTTGTTTTTTGACAAAAAAAAAAAAAAAAAAATCAGCTGGTGCTTAGTTACAAACACCACCT
Organism: Centrocercus urophasianus; assembly: GCF_019232065.1. Lineage (NCBI taxonomy): Eukaryota > Metazoa > Chordata > Aves > Galliformes > Phasianidae > Centrocercus > Centrocercus urophasianus. Next base: position 1,545,986 of record NW_024884866.1, on the reverse strand, counting down.
AGAAGCCTTCCTCCCTCTCTGTGGTTACCATAACAACAAGGAGAGTGCTGTCATTATGTTAAGTAATGACAATGACAAATATGTAAGAAACGCAAAGGTCTGGGGAATTGGGAGCTAGATTACAGCTTTTCTTCCTGCCTTTACAAAACATTTTTCTGTGGATTCATCTTGTAAATCCAAAGCTGTTCCTATGGGAACAGGAGAAATAGATGGTGTTAGTGCTCTGTGTTGCCTCATTTTTCAGAAAGCCAGTGCTGTTCTTGTAGATGCTTTGTCAAGACCTAGCATGGCATTAATAATCAAGGGTATAGCATATGATCTTCAGCTCACACATGCCTGCAAGAAGTCTGGACTGAATTCTAATTTTTCTGTGTAATGAAACAATAGTGCTATCAGGCCTTCTCTTTAGTAGATATGAAGGGGTTGCAGCAAAGGCATCACTTGATTAAATAAATAATATCATGGACATTTGACTTGGGAAATCAACAAAACATGATGTGAATAATTCTTCACTTAACTATGAGAATACAAAGTATTTTCTTCTTCATTAAATAAAGAATAACATCTCAGGTGCCAGAAAGGTGAAGACTGCCATTCATTCTACTTAATCACAAAAGCTGCCGTGTTTGTTTAAAAATTAGGCGATATTCCTTGGGATCATTGTGTGATATAACAGAATAATTATCATTAATTATTTTTTTCAGATTTGAAGATAAACAGTCATATGGATCACATAGCCAAAGCATCATTTTCATTTTTACACACTTAAAAACTGTAAGTATTTTCTTTTCTCATACTTAGAACAATTCCATTTGCCCTTCAATTGTTGAACCTTTTCAATAAAAGCCTGAAAGGTTAAATTCTCTCAGGTGCATGGAAACCAATTGTAATTCCTTGTGCTTTTAACTCCTAAAACCACCGCATGCACAGTGGCTGTCACAATAGCGGTCTCCAAAAATTAGGACCATAACTCTGTTTCCATTTAGACACTGTCACTCATGCACCTCAAAATGCTTCTTCACTTCCTCAGTACTCCTTCCAGGTCTGCTGCAGCCTCTGCAGTGATGCTGGTTCCCTTTCAACCAAGGAAAGGGCAGACATAGATCCACGTTAAGCTAATTAGCTGTCTAAAGGACATTCTGTTGCCTTACTTCAGTGCTTTTATAAGCTGCTTCAAAATTTTTATTGACCTGTACAGTTTAAAGGCATAAGGGACTTCCTATTTCTGCACTGGGCTTTTTATGCCATTGTAGAATGGAAGTGATAAATTGGAGCTTCATCTAACAATATAATCCACAACTGTAAAGAAATCCCACTTACTAACAACCATTAATACTGATATATCATGAAAACTACACAATACTTACACATCTCTTTTCAAAGAGCTGCGATGTTTAATGATAAATGAGGTAAAAAAAAAAAAAAAAAAAAGGCTTAAATTCAGAGTTAGTCCTTTAAATATGCCTTTTGTATGACATACCATCTGTTTCAAAGCATAACATTTCCTGGATTGCAATGGGGCTGATTAGCTAAAGCAGGACATACTTGAGTACTAAGAGGAAAAAGCTCATTGCTGTAAAACTTAGTGACAGCACAGCACAGAACCTACTTGTGTCTTAAACTACCTATATCAGAAGAAAAAAAAAAGCCTCAGTTGGCCTCTTCTGCTATAGAGTTAAGCAAAGTTTATGAGAGGTATACAGCTGCAGTGATTAATCCATCTGCATGAATTTTTCACTTTTTAGAAAAATCTGAAGTTGCATAACTCGCATATAGCCATATATAGCACCAACACATGAAAGTGAAACTAAGTAGCCACTGCTCAGAGTATTCCAAAGTATGTCTGATCGCTGTTCTCTCTAAGTAATAAACATTGCTGCTTCCTTACATGACCTAGTGGAATAAATATCTACATGTTTACAGTGCTCAGGAGGATTCTATTGCAGAATTGCAGGCACTCAAATAAATTAGTTAGACTGGATGGCTAGAGATAAGATGTCCCAAGTTCCTGAGAGAGTATTCTGATACATTCTGGAGGCAACATCTGGCATACAGCATCAAGTCTTTTATCATTATTTTTGTTATTGCGTAATAAATCCAGCAGGAAGCCTCTGAGATTTATGCAGGCTAGAAACCTCCCGAGTCTCAAAACCCAAATAATTTCATAGTGATCTTGACACAATAGAAAACAAAGAATTTCATACATACATAAACTCTGTCAAGACAGGAAGAATAGACAGACATAATTCACACAGCATCATGCAACCTGCAAACAGAAACCCAAGTGACAGTTTTATAAAACAGCATCTTACCTGCTGCTGCTTCACAACTGATGCTGTCTTTAACTGCACAAGATGGACTTAGAGGCAAAACATCATCATCAAAACTGATCAGATCTCCTCCCAGATCTAGCTTACTTTGCGAAGCAGGTGCTGAGGAGTTCTCTGTGGGTGACAATTCCCCCACAGACTTGAAAACCTTCTCCTGGGCAGATACAGAAGTCCGTGGTGGAGCAGAGATAGGTTTTAGAGGGACCAAAGAAAGGGCAGGATTTTCTGCAGAATGTGACTTCTTAGGAATAAGAGGCCTTGGAGCGGGAACAGGAAACTTTCTTTGTTCATGGCTGTTCTCTGCAACTGAGCCACTCTTTGCATCAAGAAAATCGCTACTGCTACTTTTTTCAAGGCCAGGTTTTGGTTTCTTTGGCAGTTCAGGTTTGGTTACAACACTACTCCCAACTGCTTCAGGTTGAAGCTGCAATTCTCTGGAAGAAGGTATTGGTTTGCTTTCTGTCCATGCATCCCACTCTCCCGAAACTCTGTCTACCCCTGGCTTTGGAGCAACTACTGGCTTCTTTGCAGGTACAGGTCTTGTGGTGAATGTACGAGGGGCAATTTCTGGTTTCTTTAATAATCCTGAGGTATCATTAGCTCCTTGGGTTTCAAAAACTTTGATCCTTGAAACAATACTACTTTGGCTCTTGCCTGTACTCATGCTGTCCACTGTCAAGTGATTGTCTAGTAAGCTATCATCTAAGACAGACGACTGCTGAACTGAAAGTTGCAGCCTCTTCGTGTCAGACTGGTTCACTTCTTCTCCATTGTCTCCTATCTGACTTTGAGTATTTTTGACTACAGGTCTGAGATTGCTTCTTGATCTTGGCTTTGGCACAGGACATATCACAGCATTGGGATTTTCTTGGTGCCTCTGATCTTCAGAATTTTCATTAACTAATAAGGAAGTCTCATTTTCTGAAGATCTGTTCAAGAGAGGTGCAGAAGGCCTAGGAGGTTTCAGGAGACCTGGCCCTACTAACAGAAAAGAAAAGGTTTCAGTTACCTATTAGAGAACACGGTATTTATATTACTTTATCGACAATAAGAATGTGAAACAATAGTTTTAGCTTAGGAGTGTGTTCAAGAGCTCCTTGTGAAACTGCAGTTCTCTTTCTAAAAAGAGAAATAGAAAAAATATGTAAAATTCAGGAAGAAACTGAAGATTGCTGAAATGCATGGTATCTACATGTTATGAATTCAGAATTACTTGTTAGCTCACAAGCAGTAAGAGCATAGAAGTAACATCTTGGCCAAGGAACAGTACAGTAATTCCCTCAGCAGAGGGAGTTACACACATTCAGTCAGTTACTTTCTGGTTTTAATGCAGCACTGCTGTTATTCTGACTGGACATGGGAGCTCTACTGGCAGAAAACTAACAGCCAATATGGCTGAACTGAGCAAAACAGTGAATATTTTTATTGCTAAGTCAAAGACACACGATTTTACTCATCTTCATTACCGAGAAAGTTTTAAATGTAGTCTGTGAGTGCAGTGATTCTTCAGAAAAAAACAGTTTTGCAGCAATTTACAGTATCAACCATTCACAGAAATGTAACTGTCATTCATGGTAACAGTTACACAGATGACAGAATCTTAGAATCATTAACACTGAAAAACACATCTAAAATCATCTAAGCTAACCATCAGTTCTACTGTATGCCAATGATACCATGTTCCTCAGTGCCACACCTACGTTTCCCAAACTCCTCAAAAGATGGCGACTCCACCACTTCCCTGGGCAGCCCATTCCAATGCATCACAACCCTTGCGGAGAATAATTTTTTCCTAGCATCCAAATCAAACCTTTCCTAGCACAGCTTGAGATGAGTAATAAAGAACATCTTCAGGAAACCAGCTAGGATTTCCATCAATGGGAAGTCAAAAAATCTCACCTGGATAGTTGGTAGATTCCCCGTGTGTAGGCACACTGCTCTTTTCATTACTTCCTGGCAAACAGCTGATTAATTCCTGTGGAAAGTCAGTTTGTGTTGCAGAAGAAGTGGTATGCCTAGGAGCAGCAGCATTATTGTTATTTGTTGTATTCACTTGCACTTGATTTATTTCCTTTATCACCTGCTCATAAGATGGAGGAAGCTACAAGAGAAAGACAGAAACATTAATGCATGTCTAAATTTTATCTTTTATTTTAAACTGTGTATTTATTCAAAAACACTAAATTAACATGCAGAGGAAAAGAACACTGTCATAGTTTTTTATTCAATGTCATGACAACGTAAGCAAGTAAAATTCTTAGCGATAGAATGGTTTCTCTATTTTTTTTATTTTTTTTTTTTTTAACCTTCATATACCTAACACAGTTCATGTAAATCCATGCTCACCTCAGCTGGAATAAGCTCATTTGTCCTCCACTGAGCATGAGGTGAAGCAGAAGAGAATCCTAATCCTTGAGGAGCAACAGGACTTGCACCTGGAAACCAGGAGGATGGCCGCAGGGGTTCAGCAGCAACTATTGTAATTTCAGGACGCCTCAAGGTAAAGCAAAAGGGAATAATTACCTAAAACATCTCAAAATAGTTACTTTAAATATAAAAGATCAGTATTTCCTCAGCATCAAAAATCAAAACAGCTCAGGTCTTATTTATTTAACCAAAGTATCTTTCCATGACTGCAAAGCAAATTACCCGACCTTTCTAATAAGCACTTAGGCTTCCATTCAGAACGCCTAATTAAATGCCTAAGCCAAAAAGTAGGTTTATTGGCTTCAGTGAAATAATTTACATGCTAAAAAAGCATCCAAATACAAATGTAACTCAATTAGACGGAAGAAGACTTAGTCTTCAAAGGATAATGAGAACTAATCATGCATTTGCCCTTAGTCTGCTGCAATGTGAAAACAGTGGGATAGTTAAAATGGCTTCTGGCTGACTACTTATAAGCTTGTTTACCCTCAAGACTTCTGGGGAAACCCCCCACAGTACTAAAGGAAGGGCAAAGCATGCCTCACAAGCCCTCTGGAACAGGGCTTCTTTGCTTACAGCATCTAGTATAACAGGGACCCAGAAGTACTTCCAATGTTTCATTGCTGTAACAACTGCTTTAGAGGATAAACTGCAGTGGCAGCATGGTGTTTTCCAAACACAGCCCCCAACCACTGCTGATTAATCTAGAGCCCTGCACTGAATTCATTTTGGAAAGTGAGCTTTGTGAATAGATGAAGCATCCGCTACAGAAGCTTCTGTGTGCTAACAGAAAAACATCAGAAACCTAAACACTAAAACATAACTAAAATACACAGGGAAGAATGCAGTCCCTTCAAACCTGAAGTAATAGCAGATTTGATAGAAAGGCTATTCAGGTTAGTGATCTCCTCTCTCAAACCTTTGGAGAAACCAGAACGTGTGACAGTGTGCCTATTTTCATTGTGATCTCATAAGTAGATGTCAGGAAATAAAAGCAGTTCCATACAGGTTTGCTGTCTGGTTGCATTAGCTTTTTTTTGAAGACACATGCAATGCTTAAGCAGAAACAGCAACTCTTAGTCCATCCTCTGTTTAAGCATCACAGCATTTTAGTTTAAATTGAAATTAAACATATGAAAGATAACGAGAAACAAAACAAAAACGAACAAACAAACGACCCCCACCAAAACAACTAGAGAAACGCACACAAAGTAATGCTGTGATACAATCTAACAAGTTGTAAAGTAACATCCAATTGCAATATACGTAAGTGCATCATACCTTCTATCCCTCTGCTGTTCACTGTGGCTAGAAGTTCGAGAAGCTATTGAAGTAAAAGAAACAAAAGTTTGGAGAAAGTTAAAACACACCATCACAGCACATAGTTGAGGACAAGAGCATAGCCCCTACCGTCCACCATAAAGGAAACAGAGAGCATACATAGCATGCGATCATAAATCCCAGACTCCAGGAGACACCAAGGATTTTTTTTTTTAATTATTAGCATAAAAAACAAGGGAAAACTTTTTTAAAGGTTTAGGGTGCACATTCAAATCACTTTAAGTCATTCTATGTCCAAGATACCATCAAAAGAGACAGTCCTGCCCATTTCCTTCCTTCTCAAAACATTCCTGTCTTCTGTATTGTAGTGACTCCAGAGCTCTAACTTTTCTTTGAAGTGTTAATTAAGTCTGATTTTGCTTTTGATGGCTCATTTCTAAACTTTCTAAAGATGTCTTTCCTTCTTCTCTAGAAGGAAAAACTCCTAATGCAAAAAACTTAAGATATTTCACCATACTTTAAGTTAAAAAATAAAAAAGCAATGTTCCCAATTAGAAATCTCTTAAAAGTTTAATCACTTGTGTATTAAAAATTTGCAACACTTCAAAAATCATTATGTTTTAAAGTTGTCCTATTATTTTTTTTTTTTGCCATATTTTCATTCAAATAATCTTCCCAATGGCCACATCATGTTCTCACTTGGATGTCTTCAATGAAAAAAAGGAGATTATTTGAGGGACAAATTTTTGCATAGCAAAGATAATTTAGGAAGTGGTAGAATCTTATTGCGTGAAAGATGATGATTGTGCTGTTTCTGTGCCATCACAGAAGCATAGCTGAAATCTGAAATCAGTAAAGCATACTTGATTTGAGCATTGCACAGTGTTGTGTCACACATACCGCTTCCACGGGGCATTTTTGATGTGCACTATTCATGAGTGCTAGAGGAAAAAAAAGAAGGGGTTACAGAAAGGGAAGAGGAGGTGAAAGAGAACAAACCAAGGCTCCAGAACCAGAAAATATGATTAAATGGGTTAGTAACACAAGAATACGTGCCACAGATTTAAAAAGACGACTTTTTATGTCTATTTACAGTATAGCATCTTTAAAAAAAAAAACACTAAAAAACAGACTGGATCTCTACTTCCATGCTGATTTTAACAATGGGTGTTCTGAGGTCTCTCTGCCATAATTAACCATAAGGAACACAACTGGGTATGGAAAAATTCACTGTATTGCTCAACAAAGTGCCATGAAGGGAAGGAAAACACAATTTCTTTGAATGCTTTATTTATCTTGAAAACATGGTTGGTGTCTGTGCTGTTTTCTTTCTAAAATGGTTACATTGAGGAGTTGATCCAGATGCCAAGAAAATGGGATCCCTCATTTCACAGTCCCACCTAACAAAGAGGTATGATCAGGCATACTGGCCCAAGCAAGAAGCACACCTCAAAGTTTCAGCAGTAACAGCCCATCTTCTAACCCAGTCCTGTAAAAATAGTTTGCCTAACGCAAATGGAAATCCTCTACACAGACGAAATACCACCTCCACTTCCTTCTTTATAGATCTTAGTGCAGCAATCACATTATTCACACGTTCAAGGAAACAAACAACCAAACAAAAATATGAAAGAAAAACCCAAAACAATCAAACAAACCTCTTCCAAGTTTACTCTTGCAACGAGAATCTAAGTGTTAATTTCGTAAATGTATTCAATACAACTGCTTTGGGTACATCCAAATTGAAATGGTAATGAGAAATTAAAACTAATTACTGAGGGATGCAAAGCTAAGCCAATAAACCTGCCAATTTCCTCAGTTCTTTTTTTATTCCTAGATAAATAGTAGATACTATGTTTTCCCACGAAACTATAAATGTACTTCTATTTATTGAAGTTATTACAACACATAAGAAAAATCTAAAACAGTTCTTTCCTAAACAGAAGCTACAAAACTACAGCAAAACATAGACAACTACATAATCCATCCAGCTCCAAATATAAAATAAACAAGTTCACTTAAAAGCAACACACTAAAAATATTCACATAAAAATAACATCATCAGCAGAAGCAAACATTTTATCTTCTTTCATATGTGTCCATTCTTTGTTTGAAACAAAATATCCCAGGCACTTCTGGAGTCAAGCTCCTTTCATCAATATAAATAGCTAATAAAAACATTTATTTTTTAAGGACTCGGACAAAATTCTTTCCTCCTTCCATCACTTCTTTCCCTCTTTTTGCTTTCCTGTTTTTGTTACAACCACACTTTCAGAGCATCTTTTGTTTTGGAAACTCTGAAATTCATATTAGAGCAGAGGCGCAAACCATTGCATCCTCTGCTTTCGAGTGTTCCTTGGAGTTCCACAAATGCTGAAGAAAAATATAAACTTTCTAAATAATTCTTGTCTGTGGACAGGCACAGCTTTTATTCCTTCACTGTCAAAAGTGAATTGAAATTAAAAAGTGTATGAGAGAAGACATGAATTTTTAAAGCATAGCACATACTTCATTTAAAAACAACAAAAAAAAAAACACAACCATTTTTCTGGCTGTGTGGTCCTTTCACACCCTATTTTTCGCTCCCTTTGTGAATTGGTTTGAAAAAGCAGGCTATTAATTTTTCTCCAGGTTTCAACTTATAACATCTTTAAGCTTAAAAAAGAAAAAAACATTTTCATCATCAGGAAAGTCAATAAAAAAGTATTTCAGTGCTGATTTTCAACAAATCCCTCCACTCTCACAATAAGAGATGATGTGGATGATAAGAGTCAATATATCCACATCACACATTTAGTGGTTTCTAAATAAAAGGTAACAGAAATGGTTAAAGAAGGGTAGGAAAGGAAAAATCCAGTTTGCAAACCTTTCCTTCCACCTTTCCTTCTTATAATTCTACTGGTCTTGAGAGAAAGAACATCAAACCAACCCATAACACTGCCACTAGAAATACAAGTATGTATTCCTGCTGATGTCAGTGAGGCATCCAAATATGTTTAATCTGTTACTAGGTAAAGGATTAATAGTAATTCTCTAAACAGAAAATGGATGAGTGACTTACAGATTCATTCTTGGTACATATTTCTTATAAGCAGTATTTAGTGGCTTGAGCCCATTATTTTTGTTATGTGCAGTGAGTGGTAAAGCATCCTGTTTTTGCTGCACAGTTACGTTTTAATGGGTTTTTCAACTACAGTTTCTACTCCAGGTTATATTTCTCAAGCTAATTTGGTATTTCACTTACATCTGAAACACATACAGATAATGGCACAGGAGGCAATTTCAACTTTGAGCTCAAGATGCCTGTAAAAATAAACTTCCTAACAAGCTTTGTACCACAAACTCATCTCTATTGCAGTGATACAGATGAGCTGGTGACAACAGCAGTTTGACATGCATTTCTGAATCTTTCGAAGAGACCTGAGCTATAATTTACAGACTTCCAGGCAACTTTTTTAGGCAATCTGAAGTTCATTCAGGGACCTGCTCAGATTCCCTCCTGCTGTGTGCCGAGTGCTTGCACAATAGAAACGCTACAATAATCACATCTGTGCATTTCCATTAGTAAACTATTTGAAATACTGAACAGTTTTGTCAGTGCAGGCTGTTTTAAAAGCAAGTTTCATCTTCTATTGAAGATTAGAATCATAACCTCAAATACCTAAAACCGTGCGAGAAATTAAACTTCAAATTTTTCTGTTGATTTTTATCTATTGTTCCTTCCAGCAGCTCTGAGTAAACATGATCCTTCCTATTAACTATTTCAGTTAATTCCAATTAATATTATCAATGGGCTTTAAAATAATAATATTACTTTCTGTAACAAGTGTGCTACTATTTAAAAATACAGTTTCTTTCAATGCTTTCCCAACACCAGGCTAGAATTTTCTACCATGGATAATAGGAAATATATAGACTATTAGACTGAGAAGTTATCCTTCTCAGCTGCCTGGGTGGACAAGGGTTATTCATCACGGTATCTCACAGAGAGCCATAATTGTGAGCAAACATTCCTTGCTTTAACTACTATTTAATACAGCTGAAGAGCTGTCAGGCTGATTCCAGGTAAGAGGACACATCTGTGGTTTTTGTGGGTGTTACACAGCTGCAGAAACGCTTTCTTCAGGGAAAGCTAAAATGAGCAGGTTCTTCTCGCTAAAACCAGAAAAATTTTCTTTAATCAAAGATCTTATTACACTATTCATAAAAAGTGGAGCATCAAACTAACGAGACTTCATTCATCTCTGAAACAGCTGAAGTACGTTTCTTGACACAAGGGGGAGGTCTTGCTCCTTTTCTTCTATTTCTGTTTCCAGGCACCTCAGGAAACATCAAGTTGTTCAACACCAGTGCCAGGCTGAACTGATGCTTGAATGCAGCTACAAGAAAAAGGGCTGCCCAAGTCCCCTTCCGAAGACTAACTTTGCCCCCCCCTGTTGAAACAACAATAGCACTAGTAAGACCCCACAGTGAGTGAGCTCAGAACGTCAAATACTAAAAAAAAAAAAAAAAAAACCTCATCTCTTTCTGTACAGCTTTTGTTCATTTCATCTCCCTGATCCTACTCACACTTTGGGCTCAGACCTCAGGCAGCAGGAGGGGTAGGAGTGTGCCACCCCCAACAGCACTCTCTGTTTCCTGCTCTTCTTTGTGTAACTTCTCTATCTGACCTGGACAAAAACCACCAGGTCACATACCTTATCACAGCTAAGCAAACTGCTGGGCACCAGAGAGGCTGACAGTGTGACTGAACAAAAACTTTTATAGCTACACCTATAGACCATGACTGCAGTGTCACTCAAATTTGATAGTAGAATTTAACGAAGACACTTCACTCCTTCCCACACCTTCCCTTGGGCTGTGTTCCTGCCTCTGCACCATTCTCTACATTACGCCAGCCCAAATGTTTGTGCAGATGGGGAGAGAATGAGGTCATGGAATTGATCTTGTTGGGAAAAAGTAGGAGCCAAAAGAACCCAGGAAGCCCTGAAGCACGACAAAACAAAAACGAAAAACAAACCAAATACACAGCCAAAAATAACTGCAAAACCGCCAAATGGGAAGACATAGCCTCCAAGTGTGTACAAGCTGTTACGCATCCTTCAATCAGCCACATATTTGCTTAGGACAGAACGAAAATGGGACAAGCTTGTAGGTTTTTCCAACATTTTACGGCAGCAGGCTTGTTTCTGCCAGCCTGTTCTGGAAGAGTGGAGTAGTATGCAAAAACACCATTGCCCTTTGTCTCATCATAGCAGCACTTAGCTTCTTTTTACTTTTTTTTGGCATGTTCCTGTCTCAAGTGTCCATGGAAATAGTTCCATTAATTTCAGTGGGAGGTGTCTGTACTGGTATGCTCTTGGCAGAGATTGTCATTAAAAATCAGACAAATTCTGAAGAGTTCAAAAGTGACTCCTGAGCACATCTCACAATTACATGTTTGATTTCTTCAAAAAATTGCTTGATTTATCAAACAGTTGAAACAAACTAACACCACCTTTCCAGTCAGCATTGCAGTCAGCACAGCAAAAAAGGAAAATAAGTGCTCTCCTTCTCCGGCCACAAGATGGGAAGAGACTTATCAGTACGACAGGTAAGTGAGCTTAAGTACTGTACACAAATTGGAAGACTGATACCCTGCAGATACACCTACCATGTTTCTTGAAAATAAGACATCAGCAGACCACAGAAGCTGTGATTAAGGAATAACAATAGATCTCCAATGCTGTTAGAGAGATCTTTTTCCAGACAATATTTCAACTTTTCCACATAAATGGCAAGCAGAGTTAGGAATTAGACAGGTCCTATTTTTCACTTAGATCCATCCATAGTATGGTTCGTGGCACACATAAAACCAAGGTTTCATGTGCAACGCCTTAAAACCTGTATGGAGATTTTTTCTATCATGCATGGAGATTCACACGTTATTTAGATTTTATGGTCATTCACATATTACCATCGTTAAATATATTAAAATACAACGTTACACATATGGATTCACAGCTTCTTGACTAGATGTATTTTTTAATTGATTGCGCCTCAAAATGAGGCATCACTTGCTACTGCATTTTCCAAACTGTACTTTCCAACTGCTTAATGGTCTTTCAGACCATTTACCAGCTAGAGGAGATCTGGAGCTTATGAAGTCTCTATCACTTCCTGACTCAGTGACAAAAGGCCTTCTGTGATCTGGTGCACTGTTTTTCAGCTTCCTATTTATGGCAGCAATAGCACAGATAAAGCACTGCATTTTAACTACAGCATCATGGAGACTTGCCCTAAATGAAGCATTCATGATCTCCTTTCACTGCCTCCAATCCAATCCAATCCATTCTAATGAGCCCCCAAGTAATAGATTCAGAAGAAACAGATCAGTAGCACATACACTAATGTATTTTTCCCCACTGTTTCTTCACTGTGAAATTGAAATCATGGACAGAAATGAAATACAAATGTGAAGTGGAAAACAGTATAAAATACTTCAGAGAACACAGTTGAAGAAATTCTGTATGGAAATATCAAGAGCAGGGAAAGACACAAAAAAAAAAATAGGGAAAAAGAAATTGCCCTTTCATTCAAGATTTAGAAACAATTTTTTGCTTTCAGAAATGAATAATATGCATGCATCTAATCCTGTACCCATTATAGCATACAAACAGTGCTGAGGATTTCTCCTGAAATGAAACAAGCTTCTCATTTGTCACATGCCTAAGAATTGAGCATACATAACCCAAGGTCTTCAGAGATGGATCACCGCAGTGCACAAATGCTCTGGTGCTCAAATAAGAAAACGTTAGTAACTGGCAAAAAGGGACAGATCATCAGCAAAGCAAAAAGAGGGAGTAATGCAAAAGCAAAAAAATAAAGTAATTACAGTCCACTCTCCCCACCCCCAAAGACTGTTAGCAACTTCCTTTCCAAAGTTAACTTTGACAGTTCAACTTACTTCTACAAAGTTAATCCAGTTACTGAAAATGATGATGAAGCAATTTTAAAAAGCAATAACTGTCAAGAAGAAAGAAAAACAGACTTACATCTCTTGATTGCTGCTCTTATGGATGACAAGGGTCCTTGGCTTAATAAAAAAGAAAAAAATGATTACTCAGTGGTTAGCATCTCAAAGAGAACAACTAAGCAGCATTGTGTAGAGGATTCCTATACACTACACAGGGCTTGCCAAATTCAAGCCCAGCTATCTTAAAGAAACACATTTAAACCCCCATGTAGAAAAACAACCATACCCTACACATTCCAATGCTAACCAGGTTACAGCTTAGCTTAAAGACTCTTCAAAGATAGTAAACCATTTTTGAAAAGACATTTGTTCTCTTGATTCTGTACTGAAGTTCATACTCTGACTCATTTGACTGTGACACCTGGAAAAGAGCCCATGTGGGTGTGTATATTCTCAGATTATTAGCATTTAATGACTTAACATCCCCATAAATAAATAAAACTTACACAGCCAAGCAAAAACACCTATGACCCCTCTGCTAAATATTTTGAACGGTTAGTTAATATCTGATACCTCCACTTTAAGATGAGGTTGCATTTTTCAGTAATAACTTGGTGGGTGGGGTTAGACAGGAATACAACATGACCAAAAAGTTGTTGACACACAAGGACAGAAAAATGTTTTCTTTTGCCAGCTCATCTGCTTTCTTGGCAAGACTAAGGCTTCTTACTACTCTCTCCTGAAGCTCTTACTTAAGAGATCTAACAGCCTTTAGTAACTTTGCAAAAGTTACTTGAGATTATTATTCCAGAAAGTGCTGCTAACTTGACAAACATGATATTAATTAACGTGCCACACGTAAAAAGCTACAGAGGAGTTATTTAAAAAAAAGCAACAACAAAACTATTTCAGAAAAAGTCTATTTCTTGCAACACAATGGGTTAAGAACACTCCATGAGACACCATCAATAGAATATTCGGCACTTTCTAAAGACTGCAAAACAACTGTATCAGATTCAGTGTAAGACATTAATTACCAAAAAAAGACATACGACCTGAATCAAGCCTTTTCCAGAACCACCACCCCTGCAGGCTTCATCAGTGGCCACACCAGCAGGAAAGTTACAGAGAAGGCAGGAGCACTTTGCAGTGCTCTCTCCACACTCAGAGCAAGCGTGCCACACTCAGACTGTCAGTGCTTGCTTTGGCTGCACACACACTTCCACTGCAACTGCTGAAGACTGCAGCTGCATCAGTGGGAATAGAGCATTTGGAGAAGAGAAGAAAAAGGCACGTGCAAAGAACAAGTGTGAAAAATGTCCTCCTTCCAAAGACTAGGAACGGACATTGCCCTGACCTAACTGTCTTTTGAAATAGTTTGGCTCACCTAGGGTAAAAGCAAGGCTGATGTCTGCTTTCAGTAGCAGCTCAAGAGTAGCTCAGTCCCTATCAATGCAGCATTAGAACACATTTCCATCAATCATATTCTACCATACATTCTTAGCAGTAAAGGGATCTTCTCTTTCAAAACGCTCCATGATACAGCTCATCTTCGAGAAACATTTTAGTTGCATGTTCTTCCCTGATGTAACTCAATCACTTTTTTTCTTCCTTATAACTCAACTCTTTCTTTCCTATGTCTATTTTTGCAGCACTGTTCTTCTGTCTTCATTGCTAGGAATAACTGCAATATTTAGGGCTTTATTTTTATTATATTTAATATTGGGCGGGAAGGAGACTGAAGTCTGCTACTGTGAATCTTAAATCTTTCAGAGGAGCAAATACTTTCTATACTCAGAATTCAACATGTCTTCAATGTTTAAAGCTGGAAATTAGGTAACGTATAATGTATGAATACCTAAGCATCAGTAAGACCCAAATGGAGCAGGTTAAGTTCTTTCTTCAGTTGGCAAGAGCACCTTGAATTGTTTCAATTTGCCTCAGAATCTGAGGAGCACATTGAGATGAGAGCAGGAACTTGTGGCTCAAAACAATTGCAGTCGTCATATATGCACAAGTCCACATTCTCTTAGCAACATACTAACTAAAAAAATGTATAGAAAAATAACTTATAATCACAGTGCAAAGAACAAAGAAGCAAAATCTTTCATTAAACCAACCCAGTGAAGCTGAAATATGAATATATCATCAGCCAAGCAGTTCAAGTACGCAACTCTCCATGTAATTTAGAACCCAGAATAACATGATTCTGTTAGAAAATTTATTAACTCACAGACAAAGCTATTATCAGATAATTTTTCTTTTCCTCTTTCTATTAACAAGTTATCATCCAAACCCTTCCTCTCCTTTGGCAAAGGACTGTTTCCTACACTCAGGAGAGTTTGATTCACATTTAACTTAAAATTATTTAAGCCTTCTGAAAACAAAGAAATAGGAATGAATTTAGATTATTATTATTTGCCATGAAATCCTATAAGGGGACTGAAAGTTCCATAACTTCGCTATGTATTGAACACCAGTAATTTAAAAAAGATGCTGTTGTTAGGGCAAACTGTGATCGTACCTGCACTCAATGCTGAGGTAACCCTGCCCTATTCCAGAAACAACAATTTCTAATCTCCTGCCCCATCGTGCAGAATGAGGAGTGATAAGGTTGCTAACATCCTCCTCTGCTCCACAGGTAACGAACACATTTTCTCTCAAGAGATCCAAATAATTAGCAATACCAAATTGAATTCAGTTCTCCTATTTGATGTGTAGGAGCTATAACAGTGATTCTAATTAATGGAGACCCTGCCTCTTTCCCTGCATCTTCCTCCTGTAACAGAGAGCAGTGAACCAGAGCATGCACAGAAACCCCACAAATACCCACATCAAGGAAAAATAAAGCAGGGATGAGTTCAGTCTGCATGTGATCTCTGATCCTGGTTCCATCATGAGTCTCCAGACAGTTATGTCAGAAGCACTGGGAGGAAGACATGACATCAGCCAGCCCGTTGGGGGGCAGCAGCACCCACACTGTCCCCACAGCATGCATAGGTAGAACTCCAAACTCAAAGGGCAGGCAGAAAAATGAACGGACAGCAAGACTTGGGCACTTTCACAGCATTTGAGACTGATAAACATTAGTTTAAACACCACCCCAGGTGTAAATAATATGGAGCAAGTAGAGATGCAAACTCTTACACTTCTTGCACACTAATTAACCAGGCAAGAGAAGACAACCAGAACACTTCTTCCAACATCTATGGATTTGTCCTAGACCTCGCTGACTGACAATTTAATGCACAGAGTTTGCTCAGTTCCCAACTAAGGCAGCAGTTCTGTTGAGCTTCCTAAGCCAGCCCCTCACAACAGGGAACTTGCCATCCCTGTGCACCTATGCAAACTACCTCAGTTGGTTCAGAGGGGATCCATCAAGCTGCTGTACTTGCTTGCTGAAGGTAGTCAAATATCTCAAGCCAGCATCACAAGGGGCCCATTTCCACCCCAACTGATTGCAAGGCAGCTCTGCTCCTGGGTGTAGGCAGACATTGATGCTGGGCATAAATCACTCTAGACACACAAAAAAAAGGCTGGTGGGGAAAAAAAAAAAAAAAAAAAAAAAAAAAAGGTCAACCCTTGTTAAAAAATATATATGTACTGAAGCATCTGCTACCAAGCCTCAAAATTTATCGCTTACATCACATTATACAGGGCTTTTTTCAAAATATCTGTCCTCCAGTTCACATACCTGTTTAAGGAGCACTTAGCATATTTTCAGTTGGGATGGTTACTGACTCTCTTACATGCCCCTTTACTAAGTTCAAACTTTTTTTAATACCTTTTTGCTTTTTTTTTTTAATACCTTGAGACTTCCTGGAATGCTAGCAAAGAACTTTCCAATAGCTGTTGTTGAAATTATTGCAATACTATGTATAGTACTACAATAAAAGACATCACACATTCCTCTCTGTTACTTTATAACTCATACTACCTTTGTAACAGTGAATGTACTGCCCAAGACTCAGCTTCACCCTTGGTTTAAGATAGAAAACCACGCAGTCAGCAGTGCTCCCTTCCCCATGCCCACCATCTCCTCCAGCCCTTTCATGTTGGTGCTGACATAGCTACAAGTCTGCCTGACCAACCTTGTGATTGCGCTCTTAAGAAGCACAAGGTCTGCCCCAGACAGCCAATGAGTTCTCAGCCAGCCCAGCCAACAGCTCCAGCTAGCTGCAGAGCTCCCAAGAGCACCAGGGTGATGCAAGAGGTGTGGTGCGAAGGGCAACTGGGGAGGTCAGGGGCTCCCCTCGTGGGAAGTAGCTTGGCCTTTGCTCACCAAAACACATCTTTAGCCCGTGACTAATGCCATACGTGCAGCTAATCTGACAGCAAATTATCCAGTGCTAATCCTGCCTCAGGTCAGCATTCTTCTCACCCCTCCCAGGAGCTGATGCACTCCTTTATTTCGGTTTCCTGCTGGCGCTGGTTACTCTGATCAGCTCACTGGGAGATCAGAGCAGCACCAACAAAAAGCAGCTGGCAGCAGCCAGGCACCTTAACACGCAAACACATCCATACCATCTCTGCTGAGTAATGGGGTATTGTCATAGCCCTGTGAGTACAAAGGCTGATAAAGATCCAGTCACCTAACAAATCAACCATGTCTGCATTATCGAGCATTTATCTTAGAAATAGTATTCACCCTGGTACAACTTCACCTCTCTCCAAAGTCTGAGCCCAAAAGCAAGCAATCCTGAAGCAGTAATTAAGTCCAGTGACAATTCAATCCTCATCATTATGCTGCAGATGTCTATGGCTGCATTGCTAAACGAATGCAGCAACTGTGACTTCCCACTGTCTGGACAAGCAAAGATAGCTAAGAAGCATCTGAAATCCAGCTGCTCAGCTAATTAGAACAGCTCACATTCATCAGCATAAGGAAATCCTTTCAGAAATGTTCTCTAGCTGCTTCTTCAGCTACTTTCTAAATATTCATGTGCTCACCACTGTCACACTTGGGGATGGTATTTCAGCAACTGAACCTCCAATTTTGTGGTCGAACACTGGCAGGACGTCAAAGCAGATCACGGCAGCAAATGCAAACATTTCACCCACCAAGCCTTGCAAAAAAATCCAGTCTCCAGGTTGCAACAGCTTTCACAGTTTCCCAAGTCCAGCTTTCATCTTGAAGCCAAAGCACATCTATTTTGTTTTTATGAATCTGAATCACCCGATTCATGTTTATCCCAAATTAATACTTTCCTGATCCACAGCTAAGGACATGCTAGGCAGAATTCCTCTTTCCACTTTGTTTTCCTTCTGACAGCAACCTGGGCTGCATTGCATCTTGCCTTGAAGATGACTGTATGAACATGCCCATCACAGAAAGACAAATGCTCAGAGCACGAATCACATTATTCTCAGTCTCCATCCATCTTCAGCCTCCTTACAGACCTCACTTCCCAATAAAATGCCTATTACAAGAATAGAAGGTCCTGCTTATTGAAGTTTGACGCAGGAGAATGAAGATTCTCCTCTGGGCTATCTATCAACAAATTTTAGTTACTGTTGTGATATACCTGCAAGTATGTCTTCATGGAAATCTGGAAATTATATCGTATATGTTATAGTGACAATTTACCCTTGGCACTAAGTATTTTTAGCAGTTGAAAACACCTATAAATTTCAACATAAAAAGCCATTGTCATACAGTACAGTAAATTAAATGCAATGTATTTTAATTGTCCCAGTGACAGTGACAAATATTCGGGCCCAACCAGCATTGTATTTAGGCTAAAGAAATACAGTGGAAAAACTGCAAGGAAGAATGCCTCTATCGGAGAGGACAATTAAGCTGTAAACTGCAGCTTTGTCAGAAGTAAATTTTTTGCCGTAAAAACTAGGTAGTTTCTGCATTTTCCAAATGAACTGAGATGACAGTGCCCTACTACTACAATTAAACGCAAAATGAAGCTTGCTTCTCAAGAACAGCTCTTGGACTCAGTTACTTGGGCTAGTATTTCAGTCAGTAAATTGAAGTCTTCAGTAGCCCCCACAGATAATCCTGTTCACCTCATACCTCTCTCTATACAAAAATACAACCTGCTGGCTTACTGAGATCCAGAACCTTTGATATTGACATGGATACATTGACGTGGATTAATAAAACCTGTTTTAATCAAGGATGAGCAGCACAAAGGCACAGAACACCTGTTGATCTGTATCCACAGCACTCTAACTGTCTTTACCGCTCTTTAGCTATTATAAAGTGCAAATACTAGATTTTCTGTGCACTTCATAGAGCATATAATTATAGTAGGAAGGTTATTTTTAAACTTCAAGTTTCATAAAGGAGAGAAAAGTGATATTTAAATGTCATGTGAGTAGAAGCACTTATAATGATTACTAACAAAAATAGGCAATAATTTGCTTTACAACGAAGTAGTGTCTACAGCGTTTATAAAACAAACCAGATCAACAAATTAAAAAGAATGGGGCAGCAATGAGGAATCACCCAAAGCAGTCACTTCTGCTGGCCTTCAGAAAACAGTAAAGCTGGGAAGCCTAGGAATAGAAACAGAACATAGCTTCTGAGGAGAAGTGATAGGAATGAAAGGACACTGAGTGAAAGAATCAAAGCTCAGCAGTGCTGCCCAGAGAGGGAATGAGCTACAGGTGAGGGATCCAAAGACAAACATCCAGATATTTGCAAGCATATGGACTGCACATGCTCTAGAGCTGCAATCAAACCAAGGGAGCAAGGCTTAAGTGTTGCTTATTTTGGCTCGATCTCCTTCCTGTTCAAAATCAGTTGGCAAAATACAGTTCTGTTTGCTTCAACTAACACACATCTTCCAAGGAAGGAATCCCAGGGGAATCTTCTGGCCTCTGTGAGATTTAAAATTGAGTCTTGCTTCCAAGAGACACTACCATTTCTACACTCAGCAGTTAAGATAGTATCTGTATTCTAGCTAAAGGGAGATTAGCAGCACATAGTTCCAATTCTGCAACATAAAAGCCAGATATCTGAGAAGCATCTGAAATGTAAAAGTTCAACTGCAGCCACAGGAATGGGATTATGAGAAACACAATGACAGCATGACCTCAGTTCCAAAAAGGAATTGAGCACTCCTGAGATTTTGTAAGTATGTCGGAAAACGCCAAGCCCTTGGACACACAGGGCTGTCATACTCCTTTAGCCTAATTCCCCATTTTTTTTTAGACTATCTGAACAAAATTTGCAGCATGAAATTTGCTTGAACTTAATTGAGTAAGGAAACAAAAGCAATTTCCTCACTGTTTTACCTCTAGGCATATATTGAGAATAAGGCTATTTGTTGTGGAAAGACATAGCATCTGTAAAATAGATATATCAGTATCTTTCATACATGTGTATTGAAGTCTGTTAACTGAAGACCAAACCAAGCAAAAAACACAACATAAACCCTAACACACTGTAAATGTAAACTAGCAGCCAAAAAAGATTAAGTATTTTACAGGATCATCAGTATAAAGAGTTGTGGTTGCTTCAAATTGGCCAGCTATTAAGTAACTAAAATTAATAGTTTTTAAAAATAATCTCAGAATACATGGAATCACTCATTTCCAACCCTCCCATATTAAAGCATCATAAACATAAAACAATGTTCATGTATATGCATAATCACATCTTGTTCCAGTGAACTGCTGCCTCACCCAGTTACACCCTACAATACATAAGCTCCATGAACTTCTAACATTGGCCTTGACAGAACGCGCAGTGCACAGAAATTAGAAATCAAACATGTCACAACCCCACCCTCCACCAGACCTGTCTTTCCAGAAAGCGCAGTGCACGCAGCTTGGTCAGGCAACCAGCATAAACACCTGTATGCTTTTCCCCTGCCTGCCTCCAAAAGCACTGAAACGCTCATTTTCTTCTGTATTGCAAATACTGTCATGGCTTTGGTTACAAAATGCAAAAACGGACTGCTCAGAAATTTGCACCATGTATTAATAAACCACCCACTCATACACTTGTATGTGTACAACGCTTTTTGCTAAGTTTAAAGACTATTGTAAGCTACAGTGCTTTCTATTCATCTACAAAGCTCACCTTTGCTAGCACAAGTTAGGGAAAAAGTTTACAGATTCTCAAATTCTTTCCCAAGGGAGAAACAGATGCATCAACGAACAAAGCTTCAAATCACCCCTACATCTACCCCAAACACACTGCAAAACTATGAGCGGGCAACAGCACTGAAGTTGCTGTAGGATCATCCAAGATCTGTACCTCAGCAACAGAGAGCGGGCCTTTAACAATAAGGGCACTTCCCAGCAAAACAGAACTCACCTTGGAGCAGGTTAGCATGCAAACATGCTGTGGGACAACAGGAACTTCCTCCACCCTCAGTCACACGCCCCATTTGTCTTGTAATATCACAGACCTCAAATAACACGGCAAAGTAGTCAATAGTGGAGCCTCTGATGGATAGCTGTAGCTTGAAAGTAATAATCACTATCCTCACCTCTTCCCACTCAACTAAATTTAGCTTCACAAGCAAACACCACGTAGAACAGATCAAACTGGTCCTTTCAGGAGCAGCAGCTTTAAAAAAACACCTTGCCAGAGCATTTCACAGCCACAGATACCAGTGCCCTGGCCTTTAAGAATCCCCAAAACACACAGCTCTTTCACATGCACTTCGATCAATGCACCATATGCCATCACTATGAAGCAGAGGAAATTGAAGATCCACAAAGTATCAGATTCAGCTTATTCAGACAACTGAATTGACAGACAAAACATCTACCACTGGGATTATCCCCCATCTCCTAACAACCATTTGATCCTTGATCTCAAATCTTTACTAAGACAGGCTTATAATTTTTTTTGTTTTTAATTCTCCAGAGCAACTTCAAAGCCGTGCATGCAGGTTAATGCAGCAGGTAATATCTCTAACCTCTGCTCTCAGCAATGCCCTTAACTCAAAAGGCAGAGAACTGTTTCTGTACTTCTTCACATGTCAGCCAACAACCATCTCTCCCTCTCCTTTTGTAACACATCTCTGGGCCTCCAGAAATATTAATGACCTTTTCCTTAAGACTGCCTGTCTAACACCAGCTAGGTAAAGCCAGAACAGTTGTATTTCAATTTTTTTTTCAAGAAGCAAAGCTCTAAGAGTTGGACTCAATGATCCTTGGGGTCCCTTACAACACAAGATACTTCTTGGTTCTACAGGGCATGAGAGCTCAGCCTCTTATACCACATGACAGAGAAAGCAAGGTGCACATGCTGCTACAAAAATAGCAGGCGCCAAGTTCAAAGGAGTCAGAGATATTTTTTGCATGCAACACAAGGTCAAGCTCTAGCACTTCCTGCCACAGAACACCATGGATGCTAAGAGCATATCTGATATATGCCATTTGTTTCAACTAGTTCATCTCTTCCAATTAGAAGATCAATCTGGCATTGTTTATGTTTTTAAGATTGAAAAAATCTTGATATGTAATGTGAAAATAATTGTGGCAATTTTTATTTAAACTGCTCCAAGAACATTAATGACTTTTTTTCCCCATCATCATTCAGTTACAGCTGTATCACAGATGTAAATGCTTGTTTAGCACCTGCAGCAAGGCAGTTACCACAGTTAGGAGCAAATTTTGGGTATTCAAATACTGAGATATCATCTAAAAAAAAAAAAAAAAGCAAAACAAAACACGGGAAAAGTAATTAAAGGAAATACAAAGAATTCTGGCATCACTGCAGATCTGTCCTAGATAGAAAAAAAAGATGCTATTATTAACAGAAAGCATTGAGGCCTATTTGTATGGTAAAATACTTATTTAACAGAACTCATTTCCTTATCAAGCCTCAGAACAAAGACGACTGGTTGGGCTGCACTACACCGAGTTTTGTGTCCCATACAGCAGCAGTGTGACAGGAAAGCCTCCCCTGTAGCTGTCACTACTGCCCTCATCCCACAACACTGCTCTTCCTTCTAAAATGCTCAGCCTACATCTATCAGCAGTACTATATGCTATAAGCAGGCCTAGAAAAAAGCCACTAAAACAACACAATCATCATTGCAACAGTTGCTAAAAAGGAGCTGTATTCCTGGGACAGGAGGGAGGCTTCCTCAACTGGTCCAATCACAAAACATTATCAGAATTGGTTGAACCAGTACTGTATTAATACCAGATGTCAGTGTGTGAGGGGATTGCGAAGTAGAATTTCAGGTTACGTGAGATAAAAGAACTGTAACAGGAAAAAACCAAAGTTCTTTCTTCCTACAAAGCATTTATTCCAAGCATAACATGGTTTAGAAAGACATGAGATCATTCATGTACTTCTTTTGCTGGAACTAGGTAATACACTGTGGATCAGAAGGGAGATTCAACAGTAAACGTTATTTCTGGTTGGAGTATTATGATTACATTTGAATTCTCTCTTGAACTCGAAATCAACTTCTGCCTCAAGCCTTATGAGACTGGGAACATTCTTTATATCCAGAATAGCTGGCAAACCTATTTTAACAATACTACCACAGTTAAAATGCAACTACATACTCATACACCTTACTTGTACAAATACTTTCCACAGATAGGGTTGTGTGGTCTAATTTCAGTTCTCTCTAGCAAGGACCTACCTGTCACCACATGGGTGTCCAATGGTACAAGCAGCATGGCTTTTTGCACTGCTGAACCTTAGTTCATTTCCTAAAGCCCAGGCAGTTGGAAATACACGCAAAAGCAGCCCATCTCCATACACATTAAGGGGTAGTACTAGGTCTGGTGAGCTTTGTTGCAGTTGACCAAAAGTACGACAAATCCCATATGCAAACAGGGACTAAATTCAAATCGTAACACTTGTTGTGAGCAAAATAACTCAGAAAAGAGAAATTCTGTTCCAAAATCAGATATGTAATATCTTACAAAAGACAGGACCAGAGACTAACACACAGCTGTACAATCTGCACAGCACGCATCAAATACATTAAGATAGGAGAAGCTATCAAAATGACAGGCCCCAGAGAGTATTTCTCCCCTGTGATACAGTCAGCATGCAAAGGTAACATGCTTTTCAAGAATACTTGATCAATCAGTTCAACATTCAACCTGAAAAGACCAGATGCTACTTGAACTAACCAATTACCCACACTAAAATGATCTGCAGACAACAAAGAAGTAAAATAAAATAAAGTAAGGAAGCAGTACTTGAAAAGAAAAAAAAATAACAATCTCTTCCTTCTTGTGCACATTAGAGAAAGAGGCCGTAGAAACCAGCACAATATAACTGCAAAACAAACTCTCCCACTCAAATTCCAGAGGTGAAGAAAAATGTAGATACTGACCTGACTCCAGCCAGAAACCTACACAAATCTTTAGGGAAATGAAGTTCAGGCGTCAGCTCCAGCACAAATTTCTTTCAGGAAGACCCCAAGCCACTACTTCTTCTGAAATGAATGTTTACAAGGAGCTAAGTCTGTCGCTTCAGCCCTAAGATGTATCTCATAAACTTCCCTTCACAGTTCCTCCTCCTTCTAGAGTAACTAGTATTTGAGACTAATAGAAATACTTCTAGAAAGAATTCTCTTGCAGCCCCTTTGCCCATCAATCAGATGAATTTCATATGCTGTCATCGCAATGTCTTCGGAACAATAATAATAAAGGAGAATTAAAACCATGCCTGATGAATTTGGTCATCACATATTACTTAAAAGCAGAGAAATCCAGTTCATCCCACAGCTTCCATCCACTCCAGAGCTTGTTTATTTTCTGCAGGTTTAAAAGACAAAACCACCTGGATATTTCAAAGAGAGTTATTGCTGTTTTATAGGGAATAAAATATGTAAGTGAAATAGTCTCAAAACGATCTTTCAAAGGAAAGAACTGTCAGTGAATAATAATGTACAATTGTGTGCTTCCTGAAACCACCTCTCTAAAACTTATGTCTACCATGGTTGTTTACATTTTGGGCAATCATCGTCATTCCCAAGGAGTGCAGCCTTGTGTCCAGATGGTTCTTGGTACCTTTTAATGCAATCTTCTTAGATAGGTGATAAGACAGCAAAGCTTGCTTGTGTATACAGGACTCCCAAAGGAGCACTGAAGTTCTTTCAGTGAGAAAGAGCTAATCATTTTCTTTCTTCTACAGCCACCTAATTCTCAGCATTATTTTCCACTATGAATTAGCATCAGCACTGGAGAGTGGCCCAGACAACAGAAGGAATTGTTCAGGGCATCAAAGTCCTTCAAAATTCCCTTCGCAGAAAGAACAGAATGCTCTTTTATTAAAACAAATCCCTCTTCTCTGTTCAGGAGTAAGGAGTCTGGACTTCCGACCAGGATGCTTAACTCACAATAACTCTTTACTGCTATCGGTGAGATTAATTGCCAAAAATCCCCAACACGACAGCAAAGAAATAGTGACTTCAAAACAAACATCTGTGGCCATCAGCTCTAGACACCCACAGGATCATTAATTGCAACAAGTAAGTTGAACCCATCTGCCATTAATTACTCCTCTCTACCTATGACTTTTTGTTTCTCACTTAGAGGTAAGTAAAAACTGAGCAAGAAAAATTAACATGGTGAAGAGCAAACTAAATATAATAATTTACTGAGGAAAAGAAGCTATCAAAGAAATGCACTGCACAGAACTGCTGCAGCTTATTTGGCTCCAGGGAGGCACATCTCTGACATACACAGCATGTGCTGATCACCAGAAAAAACAACATGATAAAACAAAAGATAAACACATAAGCAGATTCCAGTCTCAAGTTACACTAGTTGAAATCCACATTTAACCAGTAGGATTACACCACGCCCCAAGTGTCTTAACAAAATTCAGGACTCAAAAGGAAAAAAAGACCTGAATCACATGATCCTACTTCTCAGATGCCAACAACAAAAGTCACAATATCAAGCCCCTGCTTCCAGCTCTGCCTTTGATATATTGTGCAACTTTCAAGAAATCACTCTGCCTCCCTCTGCTGAATCCACTTCATCTGTGAAATTGAGACGCAGCTCTTTCTCTCCTTGGAGATCAGCCTCCTGCTCCAACTAACCATATGAGCACTGATAACTGCCCAAAGGAGGAAACAGGACCGACTTTCTAAGCAGCGCAGGCTCGGCTCAGCTCAAGGCAATTGTTAAACTGCACCCTCAGGGCTTGGGAAGGAGATGAGATTTCTGCTGAAGTTCTTATTACATCAATCTCTGACTTATTGGGAGTGTACACAGATAGGAACTTCCTTTCCTCCACACCCTAGAAATAGCTTAGACTAAACAGTCAACAGCTACAGTTTAGCCTTAAAAAAACTGAAAAGCTAATTATACATTGTAAGAAGGCAACATTAAAATAAGTGTCAACTCTAACATTTGCTCATTCTTCTGAACCCAACTCTGCACCGTACTGAAGGTTTTCACCCTCACTTTGTCACATGCACGTGACACATCCTTCTCTTCCAGATGGATTGTCAGCAAGGTTTGAAGTCTCAAACTCCATATCTGCCTTACAACCTCTAACACTCCTATACTTCAGATGAAAGCCTAACGTACTCCTTTAGCTTAATAGCTGCACTGACTATATAATGCAATGATTGCCAGGGGATTATACAAGTACTGCTTGTTAGATATCAGCACACTTACGGGAATAAGTCCAGATATTAAGTCGCCCAACATTTGAATTAAAGAACCAGCTTTAGACTGGTTCATTTGACACTGACTCCCATAGAATTATCCTTTCAAAATCCAGTTAATATGCATGAGACAAGCAGGCTGTAAGTGGACTGAAAATCAGCTGGACCACCAGGCCCAAATTCCCCTCCTAGAATGCTTTCAGGACTTGGCTAGAAAGACATCACTAGATCTACAGTTAGCATCTTCCTACTATGAGTGAGAGCAGGACTACATGACCTCCAGAAGTACCTTCCAACTAACATCTCCACAATTAGGTTATTTTTAAGCACAGAAGCTGCAGTAGCACTGGAAGTCTCTGCACAGTACCCTTCTAACTAAGACACAACAAGAAACAGGAGTAATACCGAACATTATAACAGCATATCCTAATACAGTGGCCTGAAATTAAATTTACCTAAAATAAGCAAAATCTGTTCTATCACCTGCAAAATTAGTAAGGAAATTATTCCTGATGACAAAGCAATTCATTAAACACAGATGCTTAATTTGTCAAAGGCTTCAAACTAGAAAACCAAGCTCACAGGGCTCAGAGCTAGCAAGATTTGTAGAGTAGAAGACTCTCACATCCCTCGTTAGACATGCAAAGCTTGAACTATTAAGCGACTGACTGCAGATTGTTGAAATGGTTTGGTTACCACACAAACAGCCACAGGGTTTTCAGTTCTTTCAAAACCTCTAAGGCCTATCAGTCTGTATAAATGTATCAATTTAAGAGGACACTGAATAGCATTTGACTACACTGTGTGTCCTTAAGACTCTACTAAAGGCACGAGATCCTAATTAAAAGGTGTCTTTCCGATGAGATGTGACAGATGATCTGGGAAAACACTTTCTTAAATATTACACATGTGCTGTGATTGTATCCTATTAAGCACAGTTTACTAAGATCTACATTACCTAGCAGAGGTGGACAAGGTAAATACAGAGAAGCTTTCGCTAATGGAATTCTACTACACAAAAACCCAAAGCCAAAGTAATATACAAAACACCACACATAGAAATGACAGCTTGGTTTACCAGAAGCTCACCAAAACAAACTGTAGCCCCTTTTCATCAGCTATTTCAAGTACTGCTCCTTTATTAAGGAGCAGAAGTTGATTGTATTGTTGGCTTAATACATTTAATATGGGGGGGAGAGGGGAATACCAAATTTATTCAACCAAATGAAGGGATTCAGCAATAAAAGAACTTAAGTAAATCACAAACAATCAGCAGGTACATTACATGCCAATAAAACCTACAGTCTATTTCAGGAAAAAATTTCATAAAATCATAAAATCCTTAGAGTTAGCTGGGACCTCTGAAAGTCATGTAGTCCAACTCCCCTGCTATGCACAGATACAACACAGCTAGATCAAGTTGCCCAGAGCCTGATCCATCCTGGCCTTGAAAGTCTCCATGGATGGGGCATCCACCACATTCCTAGGCAACCTGTTCCAGTGCCTCACTACCCCCCCACTCTAAAATTTCTTTTTCCTTATACCTAACCTAAATCCACCCACTTTGAGCTTGAAACTATTTCCCCTTATTCTATCACCACAGACCCTTCTCTAGAGTCCATCCCCTTCTTTCACATAGCTCCCCTACCAGCTTCTTTCACATTTAGGGGGCAAATTTTCACAGTAGTCTCCTAGATTTAAAAATCAAAATCTCTTCACTATGAGTGATTGATAGACTAGTACATCTGCCAACAAGCTGCTGCGTTCTTCAATTAACTTCGTTCTCTCATCTCCAAGGTGAAAGCAACTACCATGAGTTATATCACAAGAGCGTTTCAGCATTTTGTGAATCTTGTGATCTGTAGTCCTTATTACAAAGGGAAAAAAAACAGCACAGCATTGTTAATCCAGTTCCTTCTGCAATTTATTCATGTTAGGATTAACTAGAAACACATGGATGCCTGAAATCTTCTTTTCTGTTATTACTGTGTAATATGCGGCGTGAAAACTTTTAGAGACGTAAGACTAAAGGGCTTACTACTTTTGACTTAATTGACCTGTGCTACAACACTGCATGACCTGACAGTAAAAATCAAGAAATAATAATTACAGATTGTTATTGCAGAATTGACACATTTTTAATACTGTCAGAAATTTAACAATTGAAGGATGGTTAATATTAGGGCACAAAATTAAATGTCTCTAGATAAGATTTAACATAGCAATAGGTATTAACTGGATTAAAGGAACATTCATTTTTGGTCATATTAATGTGCCAATATATAGGAAAAATCTAAATAAAAATCAATGCAGAGTGGCACAGGAGGCCATTTTCTGACAACAGATCCTTCTCACATCACTCAGCCTCTCCTGTACAACAGAACTGCTGCTAATCACCAAAAAAGGTAAAAGAATATAACGAAGACATAATTTGTAAGCAATATCTAAGGCATGTTTCCCTTCTTTTAAACACCAACTAGGATCTTAGTTTATCCAAACCCCAAATTTACCAGCCTCATGCCAGATCCCATTTTAGCTCCTCACAACCACAAGAAATATTGTCAAGTTATCTTTTTACTGAGGTTATTGTTTTGTGGATTAAAACAACCTTTCAGGGCTGAAGAAAGAATAACGATACGGTGATGTTCGGGCTTTTTGTTTCTTTTTGTCCCAGTGTTGCACATTCATGATGCAAGGTATCACCAGGGCTTTGTATGAAATAAATCACTACTTCTCTGTCTCTCTCATTAAGATTTACACCATCTATTCCATCTTAAAATATCTGCCTTCCTTAAGGTTCACTGTATATGTCTTCATACAGTTGACTAGTATCACCAAGACCACCTCAATTTTTTCTTTACATTATTTTTACACTAATTCTAGTTCAGAAATTCTTATTAGACCTCGTATTCCAAGTAAACGACCTACAAGGTAACTTTGCTCAGCTTCAGATCATGAGAGGCATGTTATGTTGCACTTTCAAGACACATTCTGCAACATGAAGCTTGACACAAAAAAGATGCCTTTGAGCCATTTTGTCTTTCCCTTGTCACAAACTGTCCCCAGAGTGTAAAAGGTCATGGCTACAGACACCCATCATAAAATGGCATAAGTAGTCCCCAGCGTAACTCAAGTAGCTCTGAAACACAGCCTCTGTCACATGGGAAGTGATGCACTGTTGTTTAATTAAAGTTTCAGATGCTTCAGTACTTAGTTTTCCCTCAGTTTTTACAGCCAGAGATGCTGGTCACCTTGTGTCTGTAGCTCTCTTCTCAGAGATGATATGGTCAGACAGGGGTAATAATCGCATCCAGCAATCCATCACGCAAGATGAGAACACTGCCACTATACTACAAAACGAACCACAGAGCATAGCAATAACAAATAGAAGATTAGATCATTTGAATGAGGCAGGCTGCTTCTGCTCTGGCCTAGGAGCATCCAGCAGACATGCACAAAACCACACTTTCCTTTTAACAATGACTTGTCATTCTCACAGCTCACCCTCAAACGCAGAACTAATATAACACGATGGCCAGTGAGACTGAGAAGGTGACAAAAGATACATAGAAATAATTAGAAGCTGAGTGCACTACTGACAGAAATCAAGGATTATGAGAACCTCAATGTTCCCAACACTATGAGCAACTTACACTACACTGTTCATTGCATTAGTTTTCCATGGGAGAATTTGAAATCTGTAACAAAGCAACCTGTAACAAAGCAACTTAGGGAAATATTTCATTGTCAAGGTGGTTCACATCTGTAATTCTTATTCCATGGGGGGAGGAAAGGGGGAATGGAGAAAATTAGAACTTCTAAAATAGACTGCAAGAAAAAAAAGATACTGGTGAGAAAGACCAATCAGATGAGGGGGAAACAGTGTTTCAACCTTAAATTAAACATTTGATCATTGTATTTTCCTTTGATAATAATTTGGGTTCAATTTACGGCATTACATAATCTAATAAAGGTTCGAACATACAGAATACAACTGTATCCTGCATCATTGTAAGGAAAAAAAATCAGCTATTTTAATTGTAAAAAGGAACAGTGACTGGTGTTTCAAGTATTCTTCCCATTGCAAATTCAACAACACACAGCTGGGAATAACTACAGTACTGCTGGGTGGGAGGGGGCAAACATCCACTCTCCCATCACATCACACAGTAGATATCAGCTGTGCTATAAGAAGAGGTTACAGTTCCTTCCCTTCTTCTAGCTATAAAAGCTACCCCAGTGTACTTTTACAAAAATGTACATACAAAAATGTAACAAGAAAAATAATTACAACAAAATAAAATGAAAACGTTAGGTCACGTCTGAAGGCTGGGCACCAGAGGTGTCCTATGGAAAGGTACTTCATGCAGGAGCACAGGAACCACTGCTAGTTAGTCTGCTTCATCACTCTACTTCATTAAAATCCCATTATCCATCACAGGATATGAAGGACATCTTAATCCTTAGCTGAGAAAACTGATGAACACGTTTGGAAATAAGGCAAAAGGAAAACGGACATCTGTTTTCTTTTTTCAAATGAGAGGAAAATAAAAGTTTCTGAGAGTATTCAGAAGAATTAAGGGAAATTGTGGCCTTGCAAATCAATAGAAATTGTCAGACTTCCAAAGCTAAAAGGAAGTTTGGATAAAAATAAAATATTTGTGTGTTCGTTTCAACATTTTGTTTGTTTTGTTTGTTTTTCCCAATTTTGAACCCTTAGAAATGATCAGAGTTAACAAAATAAAGCATAGCTATCCTTGACCGAACTAACAACTAGTCTCCCTGCTACAAAAGCTAATGCTTCAAAGAATACAGAAGCAAAATTTATGATTGCTTCTTGTCATAAACAATAAACAAGTGTTTCGAACTTCAAGGACATGCAATTACAGTATAGGGAACCCTGACCATTCCTTGAAAAATCTTGTCCATAAGGAAAACCTGATAATTACCCTTAACACAAAGTTATGTAGTTTTTTTTGTTTGGTTTTTTTTTTTTTTTTTTAATTTTTTTTTTTTTTTTTTTTTTTTACTCTTACCAAAACAGTGACGTAGAAGAAAGCCTTTCTTATTATTTTGGCTAATTTCCTAATTCATCCCCCAAAAGCAAAAAACAACACTAAAGAAAAGAAGTAAAAGAAGCGAAGAATAAACACAGGAATATGGTTCTTACCCTGAAGAGCGGCAGTCTGGTTTGTTTCTTTCAGAGCGATCTATGAGAAAGGAGGCATAGTATCAGCACAAAACTTGGATGTTCTTATGCAATACAAGCACCTAAGTCTTACAAGAACTGTCACATCATACGAGTAGCAAAAAACAAAAGCTGGTTCTGTCATAAAACTTTTTCTATGCTGGACCATTCAACTGGAAACAAAGTAAAATCACTGCAAATTTAATGTTTGTTACAATTCCTCTATCCAAAACAGAGCGTACTTAATGTTTTACATTAGTGCTTTAGATGCCTTCCCTCCCTTTAGCTAAAATGAATAGGATTTTAGTTTATGGTAAAAATAAGGGAGAGGGAAAAGGAAAAAGAAAAACCACAGATTACTCAGCGCAAAAAAATCATTCCATGAATCACAGCTGGCAGAATTCCCTAACAGGATGGGAGAAAAATCAGCAGCTGGTTGCAGCAACATCTGCAAATACACTGAATGCAGTGCAGCTCGTCATTAACCCTTAAACATCTCGAAGTTCTACCTACTGAATCTTTCTGTGCTTTCAGAAAGCAAGTTGTTTATTCAGTAAGTACGTTGAGTAGCTGATTTGCATTAATGAGATGGACTAGAAATAAAAATATATGCATTACAATCATGCAAACTCGGAAACATCTTCTGCCAAAGAATTAATCAGTCCTGGATACATTTCTTTGATTTGACTGATTTCTGAAAGCTCTAATACACGAAGAAAATATGAAACATTCCCAAGGATAAAGACAACAAGCACTACAAATACTTAGCATTCAAGCAGATACATGCTTACAAAGTCCAAAACACCTCTTAGCACAAGATTTTGGCCTACCCGAAAGAGAAAATGAGATTCGTGTCCTGCTAAAACACATATACTCTCAAATTAGAGAGATGTTTGCTTTGCAAAAAAAGATATCTACTGTGCAGTTGGAAGGATATTCTTACACCTACATGTATTTACTCTGACCACGGTGACTTAGATTCTGACTCTGCACAGCTACTCAAAAGCACGCTACTCTCCTCCTGTTAGTAGTTTATTGAAATGCTTTTTTATACGTAACAGTCTTCCTGTAAAAGAAAAAAAGAATAACATACAGACTACATTTTGATCATAAAGCTCTGCATTAAACTACTTTTTTCTTTTATTAGCATGTTTATTTGTATAGGTCTATGTCACATACAGAAAGAATATTTTTTTCTCTCCCAAGTCTTATATGCCCACGTGATTGAATTTTGATTAATAAGGAGAAAAAAACCCACGTCAGTAGTGCTCTAAGAAACACCTAATGCTTTTTCCACCCACAAGTGCTCCTATTGAGCTGTCATAGCCATACAGTACATAATTTATTGTGTTTCTGACTCACAGCGCTCTCCATTTCATCACACCACATGCTACTCTCTTAGCTAGAAACAGCATGCAATAGCTCAAACCAGAATTACAGCAGCAGTTCAAAGACGCACAGAAAAGCTCCTTCCATCTTTGTCATTTGTTCATGTAACTTCCTTATCAGTGAGTATGCAAAAAAAGAAAAACCAACAAGCAGTCAGCACTTCCCACTGAAATCTGCTAGCCATCTGGTGTTCGTTAGGAATGTTCCCTGCTATTTACACAGCCACAATGCAAAAGAACTCAAGGAAAACCTTCCTACTTCCAATGAGATAGGGTAGGTATACCAGTGAGAAGGAAACAGGGGAGCCACGGGAGACATTAACACAGTGTCTGCAGGCTCTCCCCCTCAGCCCACATCCCAGCAGCAGATCCACCACAGCCCAGCACACTTCTGAAGCCTGCTAGCTCAGGAAATCGCTGCAGTTCTCTCTCCTTCCTTTCCACATTGAAACACGAAGCATTATTGTTGCTTTTACACATTTTGTTTATGGCTGAATTTAGAGAAAGAACATCATTCACAAGTACAACTGGCCTAATAAATAACAATAAATAGAAACCAGCTAACAAGCATTTAGTTAATTCTTCAAAGAAGAAAAAAGATCTGTGCATGCTTACAGTTACTTTGAATTTTTTTTATTTTTTTTTTTTTTCTAAATACCAGGTGTAACAGGAGACTCCAAGACTTGACTTTCTATTCAGCACTTAAATTTCACCACTAAGTGCTGTACAGGTATTACGTACAAGCACCAAATCAAATAATGCCACACACCTTTAGGACATGCATACACAGAATGAACATGCAAATCTTCATACATATTACATGTTAGATACACATTCATACACACAGGTAAATATTAAATATAATCACATGCACAGAAACCAAGCTGCATACCCAGTTAGCTCCCTTTTAATTCTGCACGTTACCTCAACAACTAAAATTTCTATAATTTTCTTCAACAGAAATAAGCACTTAGTGACAAAGATCCAAAAATCAAATCTTGCACAGTGGATTTTCCTCTATGTCAAGGAAATAAATTGCTATAAAACATTATAGGATACAATGCCTCTCTAGCATGACAGTGTATGCCCTTCAATCCTAAACACAAAGTCAAAGCAACTCACCAGATCAGAGCAAACACTGAACGCGCACTGGGCTAGCATGCAGTTAGTAGGGTAGTCCACACCAAGATATGGGGAATTTACTTGCAAAAAAACCCACTTCCAGTGACTGACACCTCCTTTCAAAAACAAGCTTCCGCAGAGGAGAAGCTTGTATAATTTTCTACTACCTTTACACTGTTTAAATGATATAATTCTTTACTGTGTGTGGGGTTACATTCAAATGTGCCAGGAAATTCCTAAACCTTTGCTGCCCTTAAACAAATACAGTCTGCATGGAAGGAGTGCATTATCCTTCCTCAGCAGTAGGATGCAGCGCAAAAAGTCAAGGAGCTGGCGGGTGGAGCAGATGAGGCATAAAGAAGTCAGAGATTCCTGGCAGAGCTTGGGAAGACCACTGCCAAATTTTAAACAGAGAAGGATCAAGGAAAACACTGGGATGTGAAGATGCGCTCTTTGTACCACAGCTGCTCTGCACAATCCAGTGTTTATAAGGAAAATCATGCTGCATTTATCCCACTGACATGTTATGACTTACCAGTAGTCAAAATTGAGCAGCAGACAAATGTCATAGTCCAGCTGCTTTTAGAAAGGCGCAGGTTTCTTTGACTGGCAGCTTCTTTAGCTTTCAAAAACAGGAAAGTTATCTCCTTGGGCTTTACTCCCGAAGAAAATATAAACATAACAATCAGGATAAAAATATGTGACAGCACTTTATTTCAGTTCTTCTGCAAACCCGGAATAGCTTAAGATATTGCCAAAAAGACCACAAAAATCAGACGAATATGGCTTTTAAGTAACATTCTCTTGCTTTTAGAAAATGGGCAAAGAAAAGAAAAAAGGTAATTCTCAAAGAGAGACACTGTTTTCCTCTGTTTAATTTGCAAGATTCTCCAAACCATCTTGTTGCTAAGAGTGGCTTCAAGGGAGAAGCATGCTGTCATTAGAAAAAAATTTAACTATAAACATGAAATGCTGCCTGTTGAGCAAGAGGGGAACTTCCAATGCAGTTACCTCTTGAGATACAGCTTACTTCTCTTCATCCCCCCCAGCGCAATTTTTTTTTTTTTTTTTTTTTTTTTTTGAACAGACAAAGCTGAATTAACTGAAGGACAAAGACTGGGACAAACTACTTGCGCTCTGAGGAAATAGCATATTCTTTACCCTAATCATGGCTTAAATAGAGCAGCTGCCATAGTGGGTAAGACATGGAAGCCTCTTCCTGGAGATGGCTACCATTACAGCAAGCCCATCTGTGTTGCTCTAGGTTTTGGCCCATGACAGCACTGCGTTTCATAATGAACAGGAGCAAAAGATGCTTCTAACAACACTCCTGTAGCAATGGCTAGCCTCTGTATGAGCTGGGCAACAGGAGCAGCAGGCTCTTAGCACTGTTGCCACTGAAGAATTTGGATAGATACTACCTTTATATTGGCAACATATAATTTTCGTAGTCTTCATTATTATGCAGCTGGTCAAAGAAAAATATTGCAACAGTCCCCCTTAGGCAACCACATTAGAGCAAAAAAGCCCCAAACCCCCATATCTAATCACTCATATACATAGGGCCCTGCCAAACAAAACTAAACATTTTCTGGTTAAAATAAAGTGCATTTGTGCTGGATCTTCAATGCCAGTTTTATTTGCACTGAGATAAGCTTTAGTGACCAGCAGCATTGCCGTGTTTCTGCCTTCCATTTTGTTAAGGCACGATGTGTTTCATGGCAGCTCCTGCTCCTTTTAGCACTTCTTGCAGAGAAGAAGTCGTAACATCGCAAAATAATTCCACTGTATAGAACCATCTATGAATTCCATTCAATTTGATTAGAAGCTGCTATACAATAAAAACTACAAGACCAAGTATTTACCTATTTATTTTAGCATTGTAACAGCAGAGTCCCTTATCAGTTGTTTAAAAGGCAGAAAGCATGAGGTGGAATTAATGAGAAACTTACAAGAAACTTTTCTCATTAAGTTTGATAAATAGCTTTTCCCTTCCCCAGAAGGCCACAAAAGCAGGACACAAAGTTACAGTGGTAAGGGCAGACAATTTTTATACCTGCTTTGAATTCTACAGTACGCTACTAAATTACAGAGCAGTAAACTGGGGAAAAGAATGAATTACATACCCCACTGCTCCCTGCAATGAAATGGCACTGGCACTATAACCAGTGCAATATAACCCAACTGAGCCTTGTAAGCACACAGTTTACTCTTGGAAATAATGCTGGACTGATATATGGCTGAGAGGAAACAAACACACACAGCCATAAGAATACATTGAACTGGGTAAGTCCTGAACTTTGAAACCTACTGACCACAATAAAGCCTCTAATTATATCAAGACCATATTTTTAACCTGCTAAAGAGATTAACAATAAGCTACAGTCACCTTCAAAGCTTTTTGTGCACTCGTGCAATATATAAATGAAAATTTACATATTTGCTAGTGCTGCATTTGCTTCTGATTTGTTATTGGGGGAGGTGATGCCTGCATTGCAACAGCAAAATTGTGTGCGCACTGGTGTAAACACGCACACCAGCCAGAAGAGAGTGGCTGATGGAGTAACAGACCAAGGAAGGAGACATTGCATAAAATCTCAACGCTCCTCAAAGCTGCCAATGAGGTATGAAACTTGACTGCACTCAGCACTGGTTACTTGTTCTGGGGACATGAGCAGTACAACTAAGTGAGCAATGAAGTATATGCAGCAGATGCGTATGTTAAAACACTTGTACCCTCTAAACTTCAAACAGGAAATTTACAATATGTTTATTCACAAAATTCAGACACGATAGTACAGCTGGCCAGCGCAACTAGGATGTACTTGAGGTACACAGCACTAAGGCATACCCACAGCGTCACAATGGAAGCCATGAAGAACCCTCCTACTTCATCTCAATACTTTCATAGAGCAAAGTAGAAATTGATTCACCTTCTTGATTAAGATTCATAACCACATAACACCTTCCTGTCTAACAACTGAAAAATGGTAGGTTTACATTTCTGAAACACATTTTGCTGATGTTGCTACCGTTAGCAATAAAAGGAAGTTAACATTCAAGAAGATGGTACTACCATTTTCTTCCCAGAGATGTATGATGCCTGCATAGGTTCTGTTTAGTCCTCAAGAAGAGGACAGAGCACCGTCTTACACTAGGTCTGCCTGTCAGAAGGTGTTGATACACAACATGCAGTCAATTCAACACAAACAGACGTGTGAATAAATTTCTGGTTCCTACACCTTACAAACAGAGCATTTTATAAGCAACCATGTATTGCATTCATGATCTAAAGGTACCGAATGGGAGCCACAAGCTTTGAACATGTGTGCACAGACACACTCACCTGTCAAAACATAGCCCACGGTGTTGTAGTAGCAGTTTTTGTATGTATTTCAGCTAACTGCTCATAACTATTGTGAAATCATATCCTATTTTATAACTTGAAATAGACTTAAACTTTATTTGTGAAGGACTGATGCCATGTAGTAAGATTAACTATTTTAGGATGCTAAACACTTAGCAAATTTCCCTTTCCTCCAATACCCAACAAACCTCCCATAATCCCACCCACATTTAAGGGTAATTAAAAGTTTCCTGAATTTGCTTACTCAAAACATGTTCCTATTTTTGAGGTAAACCTCAACAACCCATTTCTCCAGGGTAATCTTATGCAATACGCACTTGTAAGTTAAGACTCATTTAACATCAGACATGAATTCACAATAAGGTGCTGTTGAGCATTCCCACCTCTGTAGTAGCAGCAACTAATTCGGCTCTAAAATAAACTATGAAGAGTAAAAAAATGTTACTTGATTACAGGGACACACTGACAGCAATGCTGACAGCACAGCTTCCAAAACCTTGATTTATTAATCTGGAATTTAGGCACTATTGTTAGTGGAAGGAAACAGACCTATATTTGAAGAGAATTTAGAAAACAGGGGGGGTGGTGGTGGTGAGAAGACATAGAAAGATAGACACTAAAATGAAATACTGTAAAGCACTAAATCATCAAAGAACAAATCTGTAGAAAGACAGCTATACAAGGCAAGTAACACCACTCATTTGTCGTAAGATACTATTGGAACACTCAGATGCTCAAATACCTTTTAGCCCCTTGTTGAAATTGTTCACCCAGTCCACATCAGGATACCTAACAAGGGAAAAAAAAACTTCAACCCAGTATTTTGTGGCAAGCATTTTCTACAAAAGTACACTTGAAATTAGTTCAGAAATTCTACTAGATAACAGGAAGAAATTCTATGCTGAGTGTGGTGAGACTCATTGCCCAGTGAGGTTGTGGATGCCCCCTGCCAGGAAGCATTCAAGGCCAGGCTGGATGGGGCTGTGAGCAACCTGGTTTGAGGGAGGTGTCCCTGCCTATAGCAAGAGGTTGGAACTAGATCGTTTTAGGTCCCTTCCAACCCAAACCATTCTATGATTTTTCAGGTATTCCTGTTCTTGTCATAGTCACTGAGGACCTTGGGACCTTCTAACTGACCAACCCTGTTCTCCAGGGACAAGATTTCTGATGCACTGTTTGAAGTGGGCTTCCATTTCAGCTTCCTATCTCAAATTGTTATCAGACTCTAACTTGCAGCTGATCAGATTGGTCTGCACGTCCTCATTTTCCTATGCCTGATACTGAAGTCTTGGTCACTGAACTCTCTCATTTCTTGCACAGATGCACCTTCTGCAGGTTGTGAAATCACAGTATGTGGAATCCAGCTGCACGCTATCTGAGAGCACAGTGACTCCTTGGCAAGATGGTCCTTGAGGACCAAATGATATTTAAGGATCTTTTTAACTTTATGGTGAAGTGCAAGAGGCCTTTTTGTAAGTAATCTGTTTTGTGGGAATTTCAAAAAAAACAAAAAACAAAAAAACAAAAAAACATCTATATGAGAAGCAATTGTCATACTTACTTTCAGATAATCTTTAATTTCCATTTCACTGTTTGGACAGAAGCACCAATGACATTTAAGGATAATATTTGATTAACAGAACCATAGAATAGTTAGGGTCTGAAGGGACCTAAAACCATCTAGTCCCAACTAGTTTAAGATCATGTAGTTCCAACCCGCCTGCTGCAGGCAGGGACAGCGCCCATAAACCAGGTTGCTCACAGCCCCATCCAGCTTGGCTTGAAATTTTTCCACAGCGGAGGCATCCACAACCTCACTGGTCAATCTCTTCTATTATCTCAGCACCCTCACAGTAAAGAATTTCTTCCTGATACCTAGTCTTAATCTACCCTCTTCCAGTTTAATATCATTTCACCTTGTCCTATCAGTATATGCCCTTGAAAAACATCCCTCCACAGCTTTCCTGTAGGCCCCCACCAGGTACTGGAAGGCCACTAAAAAACCTCCCTGGGGTTTTCTGTTCTCCAGACTGAAGCCCTCCAACTATGACCTTCTTATCATGGGCCCACTTACCTAACCAGTGAGGAACATTTAGATATATTTCCAGGCCCCAAAACAGAAAAAAGCAATTTGTGAAGAAGGAACATAGAAAATGAATGAGAGAGATAAGGAGGAAATAGCATGTCAGAAAAAAAAGAATGAACATCATCCACTGAGATAGGAGAGGCAAGCAACCCTCTTGGAACACAGGGCTTTTACACCCCTTGTTAAGAAACACATGCATGCTCAGAAAACGTTACCATGGTTCACAACCCAGATCGCTGTGTTGCTTACTTAAAAATTGAAAAACATGGATGAGGAGGACACAGTCTGCAAGGTGTAAAAATACCCAAATCATAACAAAAGCACTGTCTCTTTGTGAACAAAATGAAAGCTCTAAGTCACAATTTAAGCAGTATCTTAAAAACAACCGTTCATATTACAGGCATACACCTTTTATTCTTCACTAGCAGGCCTTGTAGTTCAGGTAAGAGCTGACTGCACCTGTCTCCCGATTTCTGAGCAATTACAGTACTTCATAAACCTCTCTCATCTGTTTTTCAGAATGTTTAGCAATTGTACTTCCTCCTCCTTCAGGCTTTCAGAAAACACACAATAGGAAAAAAGCTATTATAATAAGTCCTTCTTAGTAGCTTCTAGCCTTGACATCAGGTTAGCGCATCTAGTCTTCAGTCTTCTAAATAATTCCACTCTCATCCTATTGCTGTTCAAGGTAACATGCAGCAGTTCCTCTCTACTATCCAATGAAAGGCTTCAAAAGCCATAAAGCATCTTTAAACAACTGATGACAAGATGGCAAAGCCACCAGCAACCTGAAAAGGCAAAAACAAGGCTCCTGTGTTTACCACAGAGGAGAAAAAACAGGGAATTTCACCCAGGAATCCAAAGCTGCCAGTGACCATTGCAGTCAGCACTACCTTAGAGCAACAGATCCATTCCCAAGCATGCCTAGACCTGACCTTTTCCCTATCCTGCTCCTGTGCATACATCAGAGGATTCAGCAGAGCCACCCAACCCACACTACAGAGCATCTTAACTTCACTCTGTCGCCAAGAGCGTAACAACGTTCCTCAACTACGTGTTCTTAATGATGGATCCACCAATGCCAACTAAGCAGCAAATGGAGAAATAAAGTGTGCTTAGAGTCACAGTAGCAGCTACTATGCCATTTCTAGAGTGGACGCTGGTGATCTACAGAGTATTGCATATGGAATAAGCATGGGAAAAGATACTTGGCCCTCTTGATACTGTGCCTACTACTGCTGGAAACATGAGGTCTGCTTCTCTTCTCTCAGCAATACCGCTTCTCCAAGCACTGTCTTGACCTGCTTAAACAAAGAGGTGGTGGACTACAGCACGCACCTTCCGCTCCAGTACTCTCTCTCTGGTGAGTTTCATCCTTCCAGTTTGGAGATCACTGACTATTTTTCAAGACATACTTAGAATCATATAGAGCTTTAAGAAAATTCTATAAAAGGTCTTGGAAGAGACCATCAAGATCACCAAGTTCAACCATCAACCCAAAATTTTGACAAGCTTTTGACAAATCACAAGCTTGCGGTACCTGTCATGAGATAATAGTGGCACCTGATAATGCCATTTTCCGAGTACCAAGTAACAAAACATTTTTCCAGAACTTCTAATTTGATCCCAAATCCCATCATTTCTACTAGTTTCTATACTGCAGATTTACAGTACAACCATAAAATGATTACAACACACCAAGGGAACAATTTATTACATGAAAGTTATCAAAATGCTGAGCTTGTTCCCAGGCTTTTATGTCCCATCACTCACACAGGATGAGTAAACAATATTTTAATAATAAATAACACCACAGCACTCTGTTCACTCAAAAATTCTTGTAAATGATTTAACACAGATGTGCACAACCCAAATCAATTTTCATGTGTTGATCTGTGATACTGACTGCTTGGGTTTTAATGCAAGACAGAGCGCATGATGAATATAAATCTATCACCTCAAGAAAACTATTTACATTTAATTTTAGCTTGTCTCCTGCATACAGAAATAAAATGCTATAGCTGAAGAAACGAACTACCACTAATAGCTTATTTCATGCATACAGTATCCTGTCTAGAAGGAGAATGCATCAGAAATACCTTCACAAGAAACAAAGTGCCTGAAATGTACTTACAGTTTCTGGAATATAAATCACCGTGTTCTAAGTCACATTAAAAAAGCAAAATATTTATGGAACATTCATCATCACAATCCAAAAACTAATGAATAGCATATAAAATATCAGCCAGCATGTAACAGAGAAATTTTAAATAATGCATAATTAAGTTGTGTTCTTACTACATGGTAACATTTGAAGGTCAAAAGTTTAAGTGGCTTTAAAAAGGAATTAATTTAACACAGATTTTCATATGAGCTTCCAATAAGTCTCTAAAATACTGGCTGCAAAGGAGAAGGAAACCTTCTTGTTAATAAAAATTAAATTCCAGTAGAGGTTTCTTGCATACTTTCTTGAAGACACTTAGATGCACTTGTAAGAAATAGATTTTAATCAAAATTAATCTCTTATCTGATAACATCATAACTTTTCTATGGACATCAAAATTGTCAAAGTATTACTTTGAGGTTTTTCCCAGTTTGGACCATGAGGCAAAATAATTTCAAGCTTCACTGTGAACCAGTCTTTCAGGCTGGTCCCAAACACAGCTACATACAGCCACAAG
This sequence comes from Centrocercus urophasianus, assembly GCF_019232065.1. Classification (NCBI taxonomy): domain Eukaryota; kingdom Metazoa; phylum Chordata; class Aves; order Galliformes; family Phasianidae; genus Centrocercus; species Centrocercus urophasianus. The sequence goes on along the minus strand of NW_024884866.1, from coordinate 1,503,593 downwards.
AAGCCAAAAGATTTTTTTTTCTTGTTGTTCTGTGTGCAAAAGGAATCACAGACAAATGAAGTTCATCTTTGAAGCATCTTATTTAGAACTCTATTAAATGTTGTTCAAGTGTCCTGAGATCAAGACAAAATGTCAAATTGATGTTTTTAGAACACATCCAAACCATAGAAAACTGCCGATTTACAACTCCACCTGAATCAGTTAGTATAACACAGCACTACATCACATAATCAACTTAAAGATAGTCATATCCATAAAATGCTGTCTTTTAAAATTCATAAAGCATCGGGAAAACAAATGAAGATGTCCTGCTACATGCCATCATCCACTAAATACATGCTTGCCCTAAAAACTTATTTTCATTCTTCACTAAGGAGAAGGATGATTGCCAAGCATAAACCACAGACAAACACATAATATGTTGTCTTCTCAAATCCATAGTTGGAATGTTTCAGTAACTTTGGTACATGTTTTTCAAGCAAAGTGCAAAATTTAGCCAATGCTTCATCTCTGGCTTTGTAAAACACTGGATATGCAAAGCACAACTGCCCAGTGAGAGTACTGAAAGGACCAGGTTTTTCCAGCCCAGTATAGAGCAGGCAAACAAGTTAACAGCAGCATACAACTGTTTGAAGGGCAGTAAGAGAGCTCAAAAATCCAAGCTGTTCCTGATATTAGCAGGCAGTGTAACAAGAGGCAATAAAGACAAATGAAGCTTCGGTGGTTCAGGATGAATGTGAGAAACAATTCCTTTGCTAGGAGGTAGTGCAGCACTAGAAGAGGTTGCCAATCCTTTTTTGGGAGATACTGTTCACAACATAGCTAAAGAAAGCCTTGCGGGATGGATTCTGTCTCAGCAAGATTCCTGCACCAATTCAGAGGCTGGATAAGGCCACCCTCAGAGCTCACTTTCACCCAATTCGGTGGCTACTTTAAGTCACAGAAAGTAAAAACACAAAAATAATTAAAAAAAAAAAAAAACAAAAACAAGAAAGCAACTACGCACTATTATATGTAAAGCATTGTATTAACTAGAGATAATAAGCATCAATGGAATAAACGTCAAATGATTTTAAGTGCTTTCAAAATTAAAAGTCATATTGCACTACAGATATAGATATACATATATATATATACATATATATATACACACACACACACACACACACACACAAAGGTCAACACCACCTCTCCATTGTTTCCAGATTTTAACTCAATTATTAACTTTTGGCAGTATAGCCTTAACAATGTTATTTACAAATATTAAGCCTGTTTCATCTGTAAACAAAAACTGATGTTGTAAAACCTTATAAAGAATTACAGAATGGCTTGGATTGGAAGGGAGCTTAAAATTGCCACAGGCAGAGACACCTCCCACTAGGCAAGTTGCTCAGGTTTTCACCATGATATTGTGACTCACTCTGCCCTTTACTATCAATACCATTTCGTTATGCAACAATCCTGTTCTATTACTTGTTACCTTGACAGGAAATGATTGATTACAACATGCAGTAAATAGCATGGTCTTCGGACAGTCATAACTCAGTGGGTTGTTCTGTTCAGCTATAATCTCATCACTCCTTACGCAATGATTCATTTTTGTGCTTCTCTTCGGCTGTAATCTAGCAGAAGGTTCATTCCATCACACAACTCTTCACTGTTATTTGTCATTATACAGTCTCCTTAGCTAGGTAAACACTACACCCTGCCAACTATCACCAATTATTCAGTTATTTTCCTTAGAGTAACATCTATTTTTGGAAGGGTTCTTTCTTCAGAAGACAACTTCTGTTTTGGTTCAGTTGACACTTGCCCGAACTTCAAGATTTTTTTTTTTTTTGCCACTGACAATACACTAGATTTTTTTTTTTTAAATGCATTTCCACGTACAGGCTACATTATTTTCTGCACAAAAACTTACAGTCTTACGCTTAACCCACCAAACCCCAAACCAGATTTGCGGAGCAATAAATTTAGGGGAAACATGCAATAACTTCAGTAAGCTATAGAAAAAACCTTATCAGGTAATCTAATTAACCAGGTAATCCTTACCTGATATAACATACTAGCTCTAGCATGAGATTATTACACAAGAATTACATTATTGATGTTCTTTAAGTGCTTTACTGTGTGGTGCCTCAATCACAAAGCTGGAAGCCCTTGAGCCTGAATTGGGACTGCAAAAACTAAAACAGACCAAATCCCAAGAAAACAAGAGCTCTTAATCCAGCTGGCAACCAACCTTTCCACCTCTTTAACTTGTGATCCATCTGATTAAATAAAGGCTCACAAAGCTTTCTTCTTTTCAAGGACTTCTTGTGTGCACACGGACAGGCTAGCAGATCACAGGTATACTTTGCATTCATACAATACAATTGATCTGTTATTATTTTCTCCCCTTTTGAGTTGGTTACTCTTACTACAGAAAAGTGGAACAACTTCCAGATTAGTACTGAAGGACACAAGAATGCTGATGACAAAGATCCCAGTTGACCATTCCTGACTTCTGTAAGCAGAAGCAGATTGTTCCACTTCATAAATGTAAGGTTTAGTTAAGCTTATAGTAATATAACACCTAACTCCTACAGCCACTTTCTCTGCATCACATTTTTCTCTCTACCCCAGGGTCACAGCACCCCATGGGAGCTGTTCTGACCAAGCTGTTCATATTATGATCCAGTGAACCCTAAAGAAGATCATCACTCAATCAGTTACAGGCTGAATTTCATGAACAGTCTCAGACCTTACTCTTTTATCCTGGAGACTGAACACATATGAAGTAATTTGGGAACAACTACAGCACTCCTGTAGCAAATATTATCTGTGAAAAAGAGTCCCTGATGCCTGCGAAGTACTGTTCCCTGCATTTCTTCAGCCACACTCCACCAACATACCGCCTTAATTTCTCAGCATGTTGAGAGGGGCAATGTTCAACCTTAATTTGTCACATTTGACACAGCTCATTGTTCTCAGCTTCCAAAACTAGTCAGCACCAGTATGATGTGGGAGTTGTGGGAGTATAAAAAAATTGATCCATCTTAACTGGATCTTGTTTTGGCTGAAAACCAAAACATCCATTCAACTGACCAACCAAAAACCGATAATTTCACCCATAACCTAAATATGCCCAATAGAGCTGATAAGTTCCAGAAAACACTCCCAAACTGTGGGAAGAAACAGGAAAAAAAATCATCAGATATTTTAGTCAACATATCAAAATTTATAGCCACTGTGCAGGAGCAAACCACAGACAAACATTTGCCATAAAAACAAAATAATATTAAATTAGGTTAATGTCTTTCTGTACTACTGGCCATCTATAGTTTTAACTGCACATTAAATTAAAAATCACAATAGCTCTTCATTATGAACTTCAATTTTATTACTGACTTCTACATTTGGCTATTTCTCTTCTTATTTGGAGTAAAGAAACATCTGCTACCTCCATTACAGATTCATCTTTTTGTAGGAACACTGACTAGAATTCAAAGTGAAATGACATATATGAGTTTAAATTTCCCATGTGCTTCAGGTAACACCAGAATACTGAGATTTTTCTCTCACTCCTAAAAGGGCAAGTCCTTAGTGGACAGACACAAAATTAACCAAAGCAATTCATAACTAAGATTTACTGGACTCACTATAAGGTCTCCTGGAAATGCACTTATTTTACTATGTACACACAAAATACAAAGCTACTCAACACAGGAAAGCATACCACAGAGTCCAAAGTTAAATTGGATAAATAAGTCTAAAGGAATAGAACATCTTAAGTTTGTTTGATTTTTCTTTTTTAATATTCACAGCACTTTTTTTTAATAAAGTAAGAATACTAATACTCTAAATTAAAAGAAATCTGTTGAAATTCAAGATTCTGTTAGAATGTTTTCTGTAACTTCTTTGAATAAGAATGTATGCAGCCCAAATATGGAACAAAAGAAGGGAATAAAGAATCACATTATTTTATTTATATTGTTTAAACAAGTTCCTCATAGGAGCAAATCCATCTCATTTATCTGTGTAGCTTTTTTTTTTTTTTAAGAATATATCCTAGTTTTATTTCCTATTACTTGAACAGTGAAAAGAAATAAAACCAAGACAACCAGCATTTTTTCAAAAAGAAAACCGTTCTATTAATACGATTCGTCAAGTGCTTTGCTCCTGTTTTCTTCCAGTTTTTCCAGAATATGCTAATCAAAAAAAGCTTTCTTGAATTCAGAGATAACTCACCTATTGACATGACATGCAATGGTGTAAATAGGCAATCACACAACGTACTTAAGCTATGTAAGATGAACTGTCATGGACAAGCAAGGCTCTGATCCCACCTCATCCAGCAATATCTACAAGTACCCATTCCCTACTTTAACATCAGTGCTGACACTTGCCTACTGCTTCAGCAAGATCCTTCAGCTTATTAAACCAGCAAAAATAAATCCAAACACCCTATCTAATCCATGAAAAAAAGAAAAACACACAAGTAGATCTCCAACAGCTCAAGCTATATTTTCTCAACAATCAAAGCCAAACTAACTCCTGGCTGGCATAGAATCTTACCTCCCTCAGGCCTCATGTTCCCACTCTCTCTTTTGTGCCAGCTTCAACATTCATCAGATTCTGTACAGAAGCACTCCAGCAAGCTGAATCAGCAGAACGTCATCTACCAAAGAGACGAAAAACAGCTTTCTGCTGGGCCAGTGCACTGAAACAGGTTGGTGCACGTCCTAGTGAACACAAGAACTCTGAGCTCAGCCTCCACAGCCACCAGAGCAATCAGCCCAGGCTGCCACAAAAGCACACTTGGCTCACCAGCAGGTCAGACAAGTAGCAGAGCTTGTGACCCCAGAGAGAACAGAACTGTACGTCCAAGGAAGTCGTGGCCCGCCCCCCCCCCCCCCGAACAGCAAGCTGCTAGATTAGTTTGCTTCACCCTCTTGTGTCCAGAGTAGCACAACTGCAACTAACTTCCTGGACAAACAGCCCTTCATTCAATGGCATCCTGTACTCTGGTCCTCCAGTAAAGCACTGCTAATTTCACGTCTGAGTGTTTTATAACACTGAAGCATTTCCGAACTTTCACCTTTCAACTAACTGCCTCTTGCTTTGCATACAAGCCTTGTTTGTGGAGGGCAAAGGTGAGCAACTGCCCCTACTCTCATGCATACACCAAACCTACCAGAAATTAAACTTGCACATCATCACCGTTAGTTTAACAGATTGAAATGCTTCAATTGACAGCCAGCTAAGATGCATCAGCTCCTTTCAAGCCCTGTAAAAACATTCACTAAGTTATTCAATGCCGAACTACGCTAATGTTTTGTTATTGTAACTGCACATAACACACAAAAAATACAATTTTCAAGAGGCTTGTAGATTACAGTACAAGAAACCATCAAACAAGGGAAGGACAACAAACTCATCTACCTAACAAGTTATTTCTCACGGATGCCTTAATAACACTGCTGGCAGGCTTTACGTCTGCTTTCCAATGCACTGTCTTTAGAACAGATGGAAGGGAGGAGCGACAGCCACAGCAGAACATTCATCATTTACACATTCTTTACACAAGTCAGGTAGGCAGTGTCTGGCTGCTTTAGAGAGGGATGCCAGGACAAAATAATAATGAAAATTTAAAAACTGAAGAAGTGCTATTTACTACTCATTAGTAGCATTACACCCAAGAGAAAATCCAGGAACAAGCTTTGTTTCACAACAAGAAAACTAAGATTACATATGTATATACATGAACAGCAGAAAGAAATGTTTTCCACCAATAAAAGTCTCCAAACAAACCTTTAAAGAACAGACACCAGAACTAGCAGCTCATGTTTTGCTACTGAAGAAGCTGCACAGGAACCAACGCTAGTTTTGCACCCTGCCCTCGATGAGGCGAAATGCTGCGCGTGTGCCAAGCCACAATGGCAGCTGCTAATCTAGCACCTGCCCAGGAATGCACTCACACAGCTGGGCTGTGGGGAGCCACAGGACAAGCATGTTGTGAGCTTTCCTCTGCAGTAAGATCCTTCAAATTGCTATGTTTTTCTCATCTACAAGGGAATGTTCCTGCTGCTTAAAAGGATGCAAAACCGCATGAATTGTAAAGTTATTAAATTATTAAGGTTCTATGATAATTACTAAATGCCACTGTATTTGGAATCCAATTTGAAACACGAAGAGTAGCTGGTAATTGTCCTGGAAACAAACCTTATGAAAACAATTCGATCTAGAGGAAATTTTACAGAGAAGAGGAAAAAGGCCACATTTACCCATTGAGTTATCATGGAAAATGTGATACAGGCATTCCTTGTCAATTAACAATGAGAACTGAATTAAAGAAATCACTTCAACTGCTGACAGGGCCCACTGGATTTCACCACATCAAATAAAATCTGATTTCCGTCAAGTCACTATGAAGTTTGCTCCCAACCTCCTGTCTCCACTCTTTCTTGTACACACAAGTTCTTACCTCCTGTTTGCCAAGGCTTGCCATCCTTAGCTACGCGGAAATAGTTACACGCGGACAACTTTTGAATCTAGGTGCTCCTCCACCCTGGGATTTACAAGATGAATCAGTCACGCATTTTATCTCACGGTATGTTAAATAATTGGATGCACATGGTGGGCAACACACATCTACATCACCATTAGGTTAGAGGAGCAATCTCTCAGAGCACCCTTCACCACCCTCAGAGCACATGCTTTCAGTTGACACAAGGCAAGGTACAGATGCACCCCTACTGAATTCATTTTAGTGAAACCGACTGGGTCAGCACACTTCAGCAGAGCTACTAATGTGAACCGCCCTAACGTAGGAATCCAGTCCCACCAACCAGGCATGGGCTGGTCACTGAGGGGACACCAGGTACTCCAGCATCAGTTGTTCAGCACGGAACACCCCGGCCATCCTCTCACAACTCACAGCAGGGAGCCCACGCGTCCTTCCAGCAGGGAGGCTCCGACCGCTCGGCCTAGTGGTCCCCAGACGGCCGACACCGCAGACCGGCGCCTCGCCTTCCCCAGACCCTCGCCCGCTCCTCACCTGCTGCCGAGCCCAGGGCCCGGCGGTGCCTCCTGCCGAGCTCCCGCAGCTCCTCCTCGTCCTCCTCCAACCTCCAGGCTTCGGCCATCGGCAAGGGGGCGCGGCCGACGCCGCTCAAAGGCCGGGGGCTACCATAGCCGGCCGGGGGCCCTCCCGCCCCTTCCCAGGACGGAGGGGGAGGCCGGCGCCCTCCCTCAGCGCGGCCGCTCGTCCCCGAGCCCGTCCCCGCCGGGCCTGCCTCGCACCTGCGCCCTGCCCGCGAGCTGTCGCGCTCCTGCCGGCGGGGCGAGCTGGGGCGAGGAGGCGGCCGGCTGCCGAGCAGGAGGCGGCGGCGGCGAGAGGAGGAAAGGCAGCGGAGACGCCGGCTGCCCTTCCTGCCCATCCGCGGCTCGGCGTCAGCAGGAAGCCCCACGGCCGCCTGGCACCACTACAAAAGGGGGCGGAGGAGACAGCGAGGGGAGGAACCTGCGGCCGCCGGCGGGCAGCGCCGCGCCGGGCACCTCGCGGCTACAGCGGGCCGGGATCGCGCCGGGCAGGCCTGCATGGGTCCCGAGCGGCACCGCAGTACACGATGATGGGAGCGCGGTAGCGGTCTTGCTTGCATTTAAAAGCCAAGTGTAAGAAGACAAAAAGGCTGCTTACTGCGAGGGAGCTGGCAAACCGGGAACTCGAGCAGTTCGTGGAGGTGCAGGTGTCATCACGGCAGGGCTCTGGCATCCTGAAAGATGCAGGGTGCAGTCGGGGCAGGTGTCCTGCTCCATCATGAGAAGACCTGGACAGGAAGAGAAGTGTAGGAGATGTCAAAAAAAAAAAAAAAAAAAAAAATGGAGATAAGAAATGCAGTCTAACCCTGCTGATCTGGGCTCTGGGAGGTCCATCACCTTACAGCTGTGTGAAGGAAGGCATTTAAAGAACACCAAGCTCCAACTTAGAAGCTGGAGGATGTGGGTTTTGGCATGAGGTTCACAAGGGGCTCTCTTAAACCTCTTAAGAAGTGGTCTTATGGATGCACTTGAAACAATGAAGTGCACAATTCCAGTACTAAGGTGATATGCAACATCTGGCTACACTTCAGGTTGGACACTTGAAACTCAGTTACAGTTTCAGCTTTTTTTTTTCCAGGGCCACCCCGATTGTATCTAGAAGCAAAATAACATCGTTCCATCTTGTAATACAAGTTACCATAAAACCAGTTCATAAGGCTTTTTACCAGCGACTCCACAGTGAGCCTTACTGAGGAAAGAGCACATGAGGAAGTAAAACTCAGCTTTGGAACAGGTGGATCATGGCCAGTAAAAAAAAAAAAAAAAAAGTATGTGACAGTACATTAGAGCAGGATGAGAAAATACTAAAAAATCCTCATGTTGAGCAATATCTGTGTTTACTCAGTAAGCACAATCGACTCCATGCACTGAATGAAGTACTATGCAGGAAGAAAAAAATGTGTATAACGCATAAATACAAAAGATGGGCTGTGCTTTTATTTCTGTTCCAGTCCCTGAGCGTTAAGAGTTTTTATCTTCCTGCCCTCCCCCCACCACCACCCCCACCCCAAGCATTTAGTGTTTAAGGGACATAATAGTACTAAGCACATGCTATAAAAGGACCTAAGGCTAGTCATGAAACTGAATGTACAGTAGGAGTGTGTTACAGACAAGTCAAACCTGTCACCACAAGTACGTGTTGTCAAAAGTCACATGCTTCAGATGAGCTCTGCATGAGAGGAGTGGGTGTTGGCTAAAAGACCTCACAAATTCCAATGCCAGATCAATGCCTTGCAATTGATCCAGTCTGGGTATGGAATTCCTCTACGGTGCAATTCTGCCACAGACACTCTAAAGAGGTTCACCAGAAGGCCTTATCTCTAAGAAGAAAAAAAAAAAAAAAAAAAAAGCAGTTCTAACACGGAAAAGTGTGAGGAACATCGGAAGGGAGTAAAGTCACTGGAACGTGTATGAGACAAGAACCTCATATAAAACAAACAGGATGTGTTGTTTGTACTCTAGTTCTCTGCTGTAGAGCAATAATGCTACACCTGTTTTCAGCACCTAAATACCACTACCCACAAAGTAACAAAGAGCAATAAAACCAGATAGCCAGATCTGCATCACAGTCAAAGAAGGTTTCTAGATACGAAGCTCCACAGAGTAACATGGTGTAGCAGTATAACATGATGGAAAACAAAGCAGTAACAGCAGGGTAGCAAAGTCCTAGGCTGCAGCAAGAGAGGACAAGCCCAAGTGCAGCAGACATGGACACAGAAGCAAAGAAAAAAAAGCTGCTTACCCTTGGAAGGCCTCGGGTACACAGTGATCTCCAGCGAGATTCCCTTGCCTCCACTGCCAGCCCTTAAATGAGGTCTGGATGCTGGTTCCACCCCTCTGCTCACTTAGGTGCATTGCATATATCTGAGCTCCCCTGGGTTGGCCCTGCTCAATCACTGCTTCAGGCCATGACTTAGAATTTTCACTATGCTGGGAGCCTAAAATTATATAGAAGACAAACATGGACATAATGGAAAAGGGGTAATGAATGTAGTAAGAATAGGGAGGACTGTTTCTAATATGCCCAAAACACAATTGTAAAAGCCCAGAGAAAGTCTTACTTAGAAATGAAAGCCCTGTACTTAGATTATATAGAACAATGAGGTCTCTGAAATGCCAGCTTGGCCATATACCAAGCTCTGCCACTGGGCAATGGCAGCAAGCATTCAAGTTCCTCCTCAGAGCTAGAGGTGATTAAGAAATGCCTGGAACTGGCCCAGAACAGATTTCACTAGAATGGAAGAGATCAGACTGTGATACAGTTCACAGGTGGATACAAGATTCAGGTAGCAATAACCAACATACTTCCAGAATCTACTGGAAACTATTTCCAGCCACTAACACTGGAAACAAGTAAAAATAACCAGTATTCAAATAAAATCGAAATCTAAAGCAGCATTGCTTAAGACCCTTACACCAGGATTTTCTTTTTTTTCTTGCTTCTTATTGCAAGAAAGCTCAATGTGATAATGTACATTACCTCCACAAGGAGGTAGCTTACCACTAGGTAGAACTCCTCAGGATATGTTGTCCATTGGTGTATTCACACTGCCTGTGTGCAAATGCTACAAGTATTCAAAGCTTAGAGGCACTTTTTTTTTTTTTTGCTTTACATGCCCGTAGAAAAAGTGTGTCTTCACTCTCACTCTTCACTTCTTCACTTCTCTTGACAGCATTATCTGCTAATACACAAAGACTAAGGGCACAGAGACAGAGAACTTAGTTTCTTACAAGGAATTATTTTCTAGTGAGTACTTGTCCAGCTACACTCATTCATACTGCGAGTGTGAACTGATCCTCACATCCATTGATGTTGGTGTTCTCAGGTGATCAACAGCTTCAGCATTGCTCTGTCAAAGCAGCATTTCATCAGCATCGTGATACTCGATAAAGCTGTACAAATAATGGAAGTAATTGGGAAGACAAGCCTTCAGGAGATAAATGGGGCTCTGACAGCGCTCCTGAGTAGCTCCACCTGAGCAGACCCAGTGACACAGCCCCATGCTTGGTTAAGTATGTTCTTGAAGGAGAGAGCTGTGCTTCCGGGGCTTTAAACAAGCAGCAAAATCAGTTGTAGAAATAACCAAAACAGCTGGATTTACTGGCTGATCTAATAATAGCTTAGTCCAGACAGAATAATTTGTGATAATTTGGCTCAGATTGGAACGCAAGAAAAAAGTTCCGCTGGGTTCCCACACCCAGGGGAAGAAGGAAATGGGGGTGGGGACTGAACTTAACCGTTTCAAACACAGCAAAAACTGAAAACACACAAGAAATTTTCTCCAGAAGAAAAAAAACTCCTCTTCTGCTTCTCAGCAAATAAACCAGTAGACAATTAAAAAATAAATAAATAGAAAACAAAGGAGAGGAAGTAAAAGTAAATAGGGGGAAAAAACCACCAAAAGTTAAAGAGAACACACCACCACGTCCTGCACTTAAGTCCTGTATGAAGTACAATATCCTTGTGTCTTAGAAGCAAGATGAAAGACAAAATACACTGTTGTACTGCACTGAGAATCTCTGCTGTGTGTATATGCGTAGGAATAAAAAGACCTCTGTGTATTTCATAGCTACACTTCTCCTAGAAAAGAAATCTTATTGTCTCAAAGTCTGTAATTTAGCTGCTAGAATCTGGAAATTTCTCACTGGGATTCTACTTTGCCATATGTACTAATGCTGTAATGTGCATACTTGGAATTTCACAATGGAACAGCAGAAGGAAGCAACTGGGTAAATGGGTCTTTGTATTCTCTGCAGAACATTTACAATTAGTTGCCTTAATAGTTATTATCTTTTAAGTATTTTGTCCTGATTTGCATCCTTGGAATTGCTGCTTTGTGTGTCCCTGCAAATAGACACTGTTTTTCAACAACAAAATATCAGCTCCATAGAGCTGCTTAATTGAAGCTGCCTATGTAGCCTCAGTGTCTATTCAGATTCTGCAAAGCAGCTGAAGCCTGCAATGAATCTATCAGTGTTTGGCAGAGATACAGAAACCTCAGACCACAAAAGAAAGCAGACTAGAGATTTTTTTTTTTTTTAAATGCAAAGGATGAAGAGCTTGCGAAAGAGAAAACGTAGCCTTTAGACACAACAACATTATTTTTGTTCTGAGTAAAAATAACAAGGATCTTGCTCAACAGAGGAGCAACACTGGCAATATAGTCAGTATAGGAAATGGACTCTGTGGAGAGTCGAGATCTGATAATTGGATCTCCATTTGTGTTCATCTGGTCCAATGGATTCTCGGGTAGCTGGAGAATAACGAATCAGGAGCCTGCAGGCTTCCTGAAAGGACTCCAGATAAGGCTGGGCTCCTTTGTGCTGTTACAACTACTTGTGGTTCCCATCACATCAGCAGGATGACAGTCTAAACATTGACGATTTTGTGATAAGTGAAGATGACAGCAATAGAAGATGATTGATTTCCTTGAATAAAAACCTTTCTGAGAGAAACACTGAGATTACCTCTACAAGAAACTAAGGATTCTGAGATAGGTGTAAGAACAACAAAAAAGAAAAGACTCCTGCATGCATAGAAAGAATCTAATAACTGCGAATTATCAGAAACCACAGGGTAATCCACAAAATAAATAAATAAAACAGGTGACCAAATACACAAACTATTCAGGAGTTTTTAGAGTTGCTAGTTTTTGAATTCGTTCTACTACTAATTTTAATTACTTAAGCTGTTTGTTTTTTTTTTTTAATCTTGGACCAAAAGTACCCTTTACTTCCCAATCTTTTTAATTAGCAAACATCTTGTAATACAGTAACACAATGAAAAACACAGCAGAGAGAGCAGAGTAGCAAAGTCCTAAGCTACAGTAAGCAAGAACTTCCCTCAAAAGCAACAAGTATAAGCACAGATACAAGGGAAAAAAAACAAAAGCAAGTCACTTACCTTCAGAAGGCCACAGATACACAGGAATCTCCAGCAGAAAAAACCCTTACCTCCACTGCCAACTCTTAAATGAGGTCTGCAAAGGGGCTGACCCAGCCTCCACCCCCTTCTGCTCACTCAAGTACATTGCATGCACCTGAGCTCCAGGTGATTTTACATCAAGATTTTACATCACCTAGAGGTTGGCCCTGCCTTCCTCTAGGTACTCAATCACTGGTTCAAGCTGTGACTCAGCATTTCTGCTACACATCACCAAACAGTATTACTAATGAAATCTAATTATACCACCTCTGTGATTAAAGAGATTGAGGAAAGGAAGTAAAACAAAGTGAGAAAATATAGAAGGGAAAAGAGCTGTTTGAGAGGTGAATCCTTCCTAGAAAGAGAGGCTACCATGGCCAAATGCATTTTTAGTTCATACTTTGAAGTATTATTGTTTACTCTATGACCAAATTTATTAGTAGAGAGCATTGATGTTGTGCTAAGTATCCTGGCAACAGCATCATGTAAGATGTGTCCACTAAGATAATACATGCAAGTACAACACCTAAAAATACAGAAAACTAGCCCCAGGATATGAGTCCATCTTTTCTGCTACAGTTTGCATTTCAGTGCCAGGAGCTGTTAAGGGAAAAAATTACGCAAGTTTGCAGGAGAGTCCTAAAGAATTTTCAAAAGAAGAAATTGAGTCATAAATTTGTCCACTATAGTAAATACAGAAGTATCCCTGAGCACTGAAAATGGTTACTGTAGTGGAAATGCTGCCACAGCCTGAACCAGCGATTGAGCACCAGGTGAGAAGGCAGGGCCATCACCACAGTTCATTTTTATCAGAAGTGTTCACAAAGGCACATCAATATTCAGTAACAGGATAACTCCATAATTAAATAATTGCATCTTAATCACTGATTTGTGAGTCGAATGCCAAGGAGTTTAATATTAATGAGGTTGTAAATCTAGTTTCCTTAATGTGTGTTTGCTAATGGGAATATACTTCTCTAACGTTTAATTCTTTCAAAAATTAGACTCTCACAAATAGAATTCCACCAGTTCACAGCTTTAAAAAAATATACTTTATCTGTTACAGACAGCTTTCAATCATACATTCAACAACCTGCAGCTTCTTAGAACAATTTATTTTAAATAAGGGCTGAGGAGTGGAAAAACAGATAGCTTTAATTGAGTACTTGGCTAGGCCCCCTGACAGAATGTTGGATGACACCTGCTCATTTTAAGCCAGTCAGCCAAACACAGTGTGAAATACAGCAGAGTTTCTCAGACACCTATTTTTCAATTAATCTGATAAAGAAGGACATGCATACCTCAGTAACAATTAGGAGTCTTTGTTGCTTCTTATCTGATTCTATCACTCCTGTCTTTCCCGTTTTGTACCATTATCACTATTCTAAATACTTAATGTCAATACAAAATAGATGATGGCAAGTGTACCCATCAACAGGGCCTCCAGATCAGTTTTAATGAGGCTTACACTAAGAAACTTATGTAGTTCACACTCACGCTTATGAGAATCTATTTTGCTAGATTTTGAGGGGTACTGCACTCCACTTAGACATACTTGTTTAAATAACTGTAGTTTCTGACCTAATAACACCTGAGTTATCAAGGAGATTCCTGTACTGTTTAGAAGCCGGATGAAAAATTGACCTGCCGAACTATGCTTCCTTCTAAATAACAGAAATCATTTTATGTTATAGATATATTGCTACCACAAAGCAATCCGCTGGTTTTACTGCCAGAGATAGAATTCTTGTTAAACCCTTTGATATCAAAGTTTGTTGCAATACAAACAGTAGAGGCCTTATCCTTTTTTTTTTTTTTTAAACTTCCTTCTTACTTCGCATATACTTATTCCTGTTCAGTGTTCACAAATTTTTCCACCACTTATAATTACAGAATTGCATCATTCAGTATGAACAGTTTTACGTCATTAAAAAACACACAAAGATTAAATTTATAGCCTGATGGCACGACAGTAACCAAATCGCCCATTTTAGTTACCCAAGTGAAAACCAAATACCTGCCAAGTGTCTGGCATATCCAATGAGGTCTGGACTGATAGAGGTTAGCAGCATTTTTGCAAGCTACTGTTGGCAAAATCTAGAGTTTCACAGACAGTTCCTCAGAGAAAACTTACATCTTAAATCAGATCTTTGCTGTAGCCAGTTGTTAAGAGATATCAGTAGACTACAATTCTCACCTAAAACCTGGATTAACTTCTATTCCCCGAAAGTGTGATATTCAAACCTTTTTAGACTTCAACGACATCATCTTTTCTGCAAGATTTTACATCACCAGTCTCTTCAACTCTTCCACAATATAGATATACTTTAACTCCTCTAGCCTGCTTCAAATCTCTGCCTTCCTCAGACTGTAGCTACTCATACTTTCTTTAAAGTGTTTCATAATGTTTCTTTCACTCCGAAAAATCATGGTTTTTCACTCCTGTTTTCTCCAAGATATACAGGCATTCAGTCTGTACCTTACAGCTGCTGTTAACAACTTAATTCGCAAAGGAAATGCCACATTCTGCAAGGGCTTTAGGAGTAAAAGCACAAAACGCAGAGATATGTTGAGTATAATTTCCTCCAGTTTTTATACCTTAAGAGGAAGAGCTAATCTTCTCCTCCCTCTCTAACAGGCTTTACTCCATTTTAACAGGAATCTCTCACATTCCCAAGGATATGAAGCAACATCCGTGGATTTGTGGAGTGAAAAGGACCCCAGATGCACTCACCTGTGCTTTCCTTATTCTTTCTTGCTGCTCCCATTGGCCAACCAAGTTTCTTCCGTGGACAAAATCTCCTGAATGCTCATCTCAAAGTAACTTTATCAGAAATCTTCCGTATCTGCTGTGAAATCCTTTCCTTCAATGCCATTTAAATGCCAGAAGCAGTTTAAAGAAGCTCTACACCATTCAATTTCAGATCAGTAGGAGTTCAATGGTCTGGAAAATAAGGAAGACAGTGTCAGAATCAGTTTCCAGGATACCTTCACAAAACTCATGTGTTTAGCACTGTGCTGTAGCCAGGAACAACCTATCAGTCCTGAAGCAGCTCTCTCAGATGAAGCTTTAATCTGCAAGATGGCCTATTGCCTGGTGTATGCACGTGTCTTCACATACAGTATGTTCTTTCTTTGGGCTGCAAATTCATTCCATCTCTTACAGTTAATCAGATGATCAGCAACCAGCTACCATTCCAGCTCAGCTGTGAACAACTGCACTACAGTTACTGATGATTCACTGAGCTTACACTACAGTATGTTACTCCAACTTTGGGCAACATAACATACAATAAGACAACCATTCCATGCTCGTTTCTCAGAAACATTAGAAACATCTGTCCATCCATATTGGAATGAGGGTTTGCTCTAGAAAAAAAAGTCAGTATTTCATAGCTTAACTTACATCCCTACTGCCAACTAAACAGCTACAGGCAAAGTAAAGGATCCTCTTGGGCCTTTTCTTTAATGCTTTCGCACCCCAGTCAGATAGGCTGGGTTTGTACACACTGTGAAACTCAAGGCAGATATTCTTATTTGTGGATAAGTAAAAGATCAAGAGACAACGTTGCAGCAGGAGTTTGGCTTTATACTCTACAGCACATCTATTTAACCGATATCGGAAGAGTGTATTTAAAGGAGTTCTTACTGGCAAAACAATGATTTATAAGTCAAAAAGGAATGCAAAAACTTGCAAAAAGAATGTAAAACATACTGACAACACGTTGGTCTCATCTCACACAATTACACCAAATACAACGCTCCAAGGGGATTAATGTGGGTTTATCAGCCAGTCCCAGAATAAGACATAAGTTCACACCAAAAGGGAAACAAATATTAAGAAGCTCTGGAATAAACCGTGTCTTGGTTCACTCAGAGGCTTACACTTGCAGAATGTTGATAGACTGCTGCAGCAGCAGCACTGATCCTTTTTTGGATTAGCACTCAAGAAAATGTATTATTTAGACATTTGTAGAAATGAGCCTAGAGCTTTGTGTTCTCTGTTCACGGCTGGTTAGGTGTGCGGGTCACATTCCAGCCTCATTAGTGAGTAGTGGCAACTTAAATCTAGTTATTAATTCTCCAAATCGAGAGTTGCTGCAACTCAAGTCCAACACTGTTGACATAATGTTGGCTGAAACAGATTTCTGAGTGCAGCATGACTTATACTTTTGTTTCTAGGTGAAAAAAATGTTTTGTTGATAAAAACCAACTACTTGAAGCTAGAAGAGTTTACATGGGCTAACCTTACACCTGATGAGCTAGGAACTGGAAAAAAATTCAATGCTCGACAACATCCATTTTTAATTTTTTTTAATTTTAAGTGATTGTTCAAGATCTCTGGAAATTCACAGATCTAATTTTTCCCTAGGGAGTCTAAAAACAAGTTTAATAAACTAAAGCACATAAAATATACTCCCTGTTCTCCCCAAGAAGTGAATTCCTACTTGAGTTTTAAGTCTTTTGCTATCTTAAGTGACCAACACCTTCTATTTGAGAGATACAATTTCCATTTAATTTACTCATAAATGCTTCAACAGTCATAGTCCTTTGTGAAAATAAATATCATATTCATAGTGTATCATTCCCAAGTAAAAACTTCCAGGGGACAACCACAGAATCACCAAGGTTGGAAAAGACCTAAAAGATCACCTAGTCCAACCGTTCACCTATTCCCAATAGCTCCCACTAAACCATGTCCCTCAACACAACATCCAGCCTTTCCTTGAACACCCCCAGGCTCGGTGACTCCACCACCTCCCTGGGCGGTCCATTCCAGTGCCTGACCACGCTTTCTGAAAAGTAATACTTCCTAATACTTCCATAACTGTTCATAATTTATTAATGTGTGACAGAAGTTGTATTAAAATAGCACGGGAGATGAAATACCACCCTTGTTATTTCTAATGTGCTCATGATGATAGTACCCCAAAATGTTACTGAAATGAACTACAGTCTATCTCAATTCATACACTTTTTTCTTCCTTTTAATTACAGTTGCACAACTTTAAACCGTCACGTTTCCATTTATGCTTCTTTATACATGATCATTCCTGTTTCTGTCAGTAATGAACGCAAATAAGAATAAATTATGACTGACATTTAGCCCTTGCATTCTAATTAAAGTCCAGCACTAGATAAAGGCAAACATTGTCTTGCATAATAGGACTGCACACACTGTCTCCTGTAATTATTATTAAAATGTAAACTGTATTTATGTCATTTTCCAGTGTCTTCATTATCATACCAATACCATTCTTTTCTTTTTTTTTTTTTTTAACTGAAAATGTAACCTTCTCTTTTCAAAATTCCTGCAAATTAACACCATGGCTTACCTTTCAAATTACTAAGTAATTCTCGGGAAATCCAGTGAAATTAATCTTAGGCGAGTCATGGTTACAAGGGTTGCTTTTCTTGCTGTGACTGTACTCTGAGCTGTTGAGCCAAAGGAATAATGAAATGTCAGCATGCTGCTTGCCTATAAATAAAGAAAAGGCATGTAGACTGAGTGTTGTCAAGAAGGGAATGGCAAACCACGTGCACAAATAACCCTGTATTTCTTGCGTGTATCCCCCTACAACTCTATCCAATAATGCTGCAATGTAATCCAAAACACATTCAAAGGAAGGATGATTTTTATCATCGTTCGTCCCTGTAAGGATCTCTTGAATGGCACGTGTAACTGAACTCCCCAGGAAGCAATCTTTTCTGTGATAAATGATATCAAATATGAACAGAGATCCAGGAAGAAATAGGAAAAATAGCAATTTGTGGAACTTAAGGAAAACAGTAGATCATACTGAACCAAATAAAAGTATTTAAAAACAGTGCTGACTGGACTTATTTGTCTTATGCCTTGTATCCAGAACCCTGTTATGTGAATTTTTTACATTGAAATTATTCATTAAGAAGCCTTCCAGTACTCGTACTTGTTTTCAGTCAGTCTGACTAATACAAACATGCTACTAGAATGTTTCTTTCAAATAGGATATTCTTAGGCTACCAGAGGCATCACTATTATTAAGGACTAATGAGGGAACCTGGAGAAATTGCAGAATCAGAAACTATTCTCTGTAGAAATATTTTAGCTCATTTATGATGAGCCTGCAGGGCCCACTCTGATCCAGTCTGATCACAAGGAAGGTTTGGGTAGGTTTCACCACAACCTCGGGTGTCATGTCTTCTCTATTTCTCCAGTATTTATGAGGTAGTTGGTTAAGTGATGAACTGGAGCAGTGGCAACAGAGATGTACCAGCTCACTGCTTCCTGTTAAGCGAGCCTCACAAAAATTACTCTCATTAAAAGGGAAGTAGTTCTTGTACAGAGTAAATAACATCATATGAGCTCTACTCACTTTATGCCCCTTAAGAAATAGGGAGTGTTCTGCAGTTGATGAAGTCCTGGTTGACAACAGCAAAAAAAAAAAAAAAAAAAAAAAAA
>NW_024884866.1:1484051-1484543 GCF_019232065.1 Centrocercus urophasianus | reverse complement strand
TTTCTGAATGTGATGCTTATATTCCAGCCAGTATTTTGTTTTTTATTCTTCCAACTCTTCTCCAATAGCTTACACAGGCTGCCAGGTTAACAAATGTATTTGTCAGCACAAACAACACCCGAATGTTCATGAATTCAAAGCTGTGGAACTTTCTGATATCACACTCTTGGAATTTTTCACTGAGTTGTTTCTCTTTGAAGTGCATGATATAAAATATAATTGCTACTCTCATTAGCCTTCCAGTGCACGCAATGCCACTTTTCGTAACTTACTAATGCATCAGTTGCTTCCTAGCACCACTGGAATCTGAGACCCACAGAATGATACTTCTTGGGCCTGGTGGGGACGATAAACAAGTGCTACCATTTGATGCTATGAGAGCCCTGTAAGTCTTTGTAAGATTTCAAAGGGCTCGCAAAAAAAAAAAAAACCAAAAAAAAAAAACCAAAAAAAAAAAACCAAAAAAAAAAACCAAAAAAAAAAACCAAAAAA